>NC_133391.1:22973854-23275640 GCF_047511655.1 Castor canadensis | reverse complement strand
ACCCTTCACACATTCTTCTCTGTCTCCTCTCTAGATAGCGCAGAGCCAGTAAAAGAGTTGGAGGCCTCAGAAAGTGATGGGGCCTCTGAAGTGAAAAGGTAATCCCTGGATCCCTTCAGAAGTCTGGCTATGGAAACCTAACACCAACTGACTGGCCTATGGCATTACTGCAAAACAAATGTCCTTTGAATGATATACACCACTGAGATTTTTGGGGTTGTACAGCAATTAGCATATCCGGACATAGAAAGTCCTATTTACACAAAGTTATGTGGGGTGAGAAGGATGTCATGTGGGGCACAGTGTTTTAGGGACAGGGAAGATCATGTGTAAAGGGTCTGTGGCAAGAAAGAAACCACCACATACTAAAAGTTCAAGATGCCATGTGGCTAATATTAGGAGTGAGAGCAATAGGTTGGGAAGTGAGGCCTGTCCCAGCCAGGCAGTCTTTGTACAGCAGGATAGGAGTGAGGACCTTATCCTAAGTGTAATGGAAAGCCACCAATGTGATTTAAACAGGGGAGTGAAATGATGTCCATGATAAAAATATCACCTAGACTTGGTGTAGAGTGGGCTGGGAGGGACAAGACTCCAGAGAGGATAGTGTGGGCTACATGGTTGTGAAATTCAGGGCCAAATGCAGGACCTTTTGGTCAAAACTTAATAAAAATGTTAAAACAACATCAGAGCTTTAAGCAAAATTGTGCGCTCTTCTAAGCACAGGGTCTGTGTGACTGCGGAGGTCTCATGCCCAGGAAGTCTATTGTAGCTCAGGAAAGAGGCTCATAGAAAAACCTAGAAAAGAGGTGATGGTGCTTTAGAGCAGGCTGATGCAGGTGAAAGTGGGAGAAGTACATAGCCTTAAGGATTTTTTTTAGTGGAAGAATAGATATACTCTTTAATGCATGACATGGTGGCACACAGGTGAAAAAGAAGAAACAACAATGACTCCCGTGTTTCTGTGACCTTCCTTCCATGCGCACACAGCTGACAAAATAGTCACCTCTGCAACTCATAAAGACTGGCTTTAGCAGGAAAACCCTTCACCTGTTGGCTGCTTCAGACTCTGGGTGGTTCAGCTGGCAGGGTCTGAGGTGGGCTTGCTGCTGGAGTCCTTGGATAGGCTGCTTTGTGCCTGGGTCAGTGGGCAGATCAGTGTGGAACTCAGGGCTGCAGGGGCTGTCTTGGCATGGGATCTCAACGGGGCAGACACGGTGTTGGGGTCCGTGTGAGTACCTCCTCACTTCCCCTAGGAGAAGACTCTGTGCTGTGCTGCACTTCAGAGCTTGGGGGAGTAATGTAAAACTATCCTTCCCACACTTTTCAGTATGTTTTCACTTATTTCTATGCTCTACACAGGTGCTATAAACTCTCACCTGGGTTCCTCAACTCTTATGAAGGTATTTTCATGCATGGATGCTTGCTCAAATTGATGTTTCCATGAAGGGATAAGGCTGAGAATTTCTATTTCACCACCTTGCTGATGTCACCAACTTGAGGACCTTATTTGTATTCAGAAGTGATGATGAAACCTGAGGAATTCCCAACTAACCATGATCATGTAACCAATTGACATAGGAGGCAATCTCTGAGAGTGCAAAGGAGATTGGGGTAAAATTTGAGGAGATGGGACAGGTGTGAAGTAATCAGAAAGTCAAGTCTATTAGAGAAATACAAAAAATTACTCACAGTATCAAATGCTAATTTCATGTTTTAGAATTGCATTTAAAATGAAAAGAAGTCAATTGGTCATGTACTTTTCTATACAATATTTGACTACCAAAGAGAGCACAAATGGTTTACTCTATGCTGGAGTAGAGTTTTCATGAGCTGGTCCCTAGGTGCCAATGAGAGACTTAAGGATAATTATGACAGAGCATTGTAAAGAAGGACTGCACACTTAAGTATGGAAAGAGGGAAGTAAAGTGTGGAGGGTGCTGAAGGTTCCTGAAAATGTGGAAAGTTGGTCCACTCATGTCAGCATCTAAGACATGCAGAAGAAAAGCTAAGAGTGGTGGTGGGAGAAGCAGACTTAATGCAATTTACATTTTAGGGGTAGGGTAGAGTTGCCTTAAACAAGCCTAGAGTGAGCCCTTTGAAGGAGGAGGCTGGAGTGGATAGGAGGGAAGTACTGGAGTAAGAAAGTCAAGAATCGGAAGCCAGACTGCCAAGTAGGTCACCTCTGTGGATGTTGGAGTCATTGTGTATGATGGTAGAGCTAAGTCAAAAAGCCATGGCATTGCAGCTGGGCATTAAAGTCCTTAAAAGAAGTAAATGAGAACTGAAAGCATAAAAGTAGGAATTAAAGTGGGTTGAGTTTTGTCTTTAGGTAGCTTGAAACTAAGAGAAGTGGAGGATTTACAAAGGAAATAAGGATATGAAAACAGCCATGGGAGATGGCAAGGACAGTTTTCTGACTTGTGAGAGAAAACAACCTGTATTTGAGAGACCTGTGGGGGAAAGCTGAGACACAGATTAGGTCTAGAGTTTAACGAAGGCAAGTGCTCGCAAGATTCTCATGGAAGAGACTCAAGAGATTGGCTTGTTTGCTGACCAAAGTGTGGGGACTTCAGAGGGTGCACCGTGATGGTGATGACAGTGGCTCATGCAGGATGACGTCCAGTTCCAGTGACCTCCTCTTGAGGTCTTTCTTTGATGTTGCATCATTGATGACTGTGATAGTAAGCATGGTTAAGAGTGTGTCCTCTCCGATGACTTTCAGGTCTGTTCCCAATTTAGATAGCAGTAAAATAGCCAATGTCACAGAGCTGAAGAGTCACTCTATTCAGGTCTGGTTATTCCCAGAATTCTGAATGAGGACAGCACCGAAACGCCCATGTGACCACGACTTTTATCTTCCTGTGTCAATGGTCTGGTGACTAGTGTCTGCAAGATCTCCACAGAGCATTTGGTTATTCCAAAGTGTATCTTTAAATCTGCCATTAAAATAATTCCAGGAAGTCCAAATTATTAACTTATAGTTTGATAGAAATAAATTTAAAAAACTCGATTTAGATAGCTTTTGTGCCAGAGTATACCTCTGAGCTTATAAATTATATCAGTAAGAAGGTAAACCCAAGCCAACTCTGAACAAAATTAAATATGCAGAAAATCTGCTGGTTTGATGCTACTTTGCATAGATCTAAGTGATGTAATTTTCTGGTTGTGCAAGTGGGGCAGATGCTGTTGACTTTGAAGCATCCCTTGGGTCTTTTCACATGATTTGTCTATTCTTAGATTCCTGAGTCATTCTGTCTTCGATGCTAGTCATTTTTCTATTCTATATCCTCTATTCATGAGGGAGATGCTACATTAACTCGCCCAAATTTTGCTATGTAACTTAATACTCTGAAGAAACAAGCTGTATATCCATTCCTCTTCTTAGCAATACCTTTGGACAAGCTGAATGTAAATAAAATATTCGGCCCATACACTCTGACAATGTGGAGTTTCTGATGAGTGGTGCCAGGAAACCTTGGCATGCATATTATTGCATAATTGTTTTGATACAATTTGATTGTCTTTTTTAATAACCAAAATCCCAAAGCAATAGGAATACTTACAAAAGGAACAGAAGTGTGGATAATATGGGAGGAGCCAAAAGACCCTGCCAATGGCTTATCCAAGTGAGCAGCATGTGTAAAAGATTCATGCAGAAGGTACTCTGATACCTAAAATAATGAATGCGTTTCTTTTTGACAATCTGAGGGTGGCGATAGAATCTTCAGCCAGAGTACCATTGAGGGGGCTCAGAAACACAGGTATAGGATGGATTGTCAGGGTGCTGATGAGAGAAATTTGGGATCCTGCCCCTCCGTGTTGGTTAATTCAACAGAAAAGTAGAGAGAGAATCCACCAGAGAAGTGGAGAGTTCCTGATGTTTTCTTGGGAAGGAGACTCTCTGCTCTGCACCTGGTGAATTAATGGTTCACTAGACTGATGCTCCTTGGGGACTGAGGCTGTGCCCTCCTTGTCCTGTGTCCTTGTTGCCCCACAGAACACTTGGCAAACAAAAAGATGGACACTCAATGAATATTTGTTACTGGGTGAGGGAGGCCAGACCTGTAATCCTAGCAGCTCCGGAGTAGAAGCAGGATGATGACAACTTTGAGGCCAGCTATGGGGAAAGTACCTGCAACATCCTATGTTGAAAATAAAATAAAGCAAAAGGGCTGGGGGTAGAGCACTTACCCTGGAAGCACAGGCCCTCAGTCCAATCCCGGTTACTTAATATTTGCTGAACTGAAAGAAACTTCAGTGGGATAGTAAGCAGTCCACCACAGGGACTTCCCCTCCAGCCACCCGCCTGGGCCTCACAGCAGCTGAGGCAAAGTAGTGAGTTTGTCACCAGCACGGGGTGTCATAAAATATCCAGCTCCTTTGTCCCTTGTCCCTTTTCTCTCTTTTGCTCACTTGCCTTTTAGCTTTTTCACCAGGCACAAAGCTCACCAGAAGCCAGGTAGAGGCTGATACAGACGGTGCTATTGGGCTTCCAGAAACCATGAGACAAAATAAATCTCTTTCCTTTGTAAATTTGCCAGTCTCAAGTCATCTGTCATAGGAACAGAAAGTGTGCCTCTTCCTTCACTTTTTATGAAGGATTGCTTAGGGAGCTGTAAAGACTCACCTGCACAAGTGTGGGACAGTCCTGGCTCAGAGTAGGTGACCTTCCAGGTAAAGCGTTAAGGGTTTTTGTTTGTTTGTTTTTGTCATGCTCAGGATTGAAGTTAGGCCCTTTTGCATGCTACGCCAGGGCTCCATCACTGAGCTGCATCCTCAAATCCAAAGCATTAAGTTTTCACACAACTTGTCTGGTAAGGGCTGCAAATCTGGCTTAGGTCTAAAGGATCATAACTAACTTGGGAAGGTGGACATGGGTGGTGCATGTCTGTAATCCCAGCACTCAGGAGGCAGAAGCAGGAGGATGGCAAGTTCCAGGCCAGCCTAGGCTGCATAGTAAGACTCTGTGTCAAAAAAAAAAAAAGAAAAAGAAAGAAAGAAAAGAAATCCTCCATACCCTGGAATAATTCTTGGTCTCCTGAGCCAGCACCCATCAGGAAAGTTAAGCCAGTAGACATGAACAGCAATCTGCAGCATTGGGGTATATTTCCTGCTTTGTTCTCAGTTCCTTGTGCTACTATACCAAGAAGTCTCGTGTTACAGTTCATAGGCATTTCCACCTTTTATGCCTCAATGTATGCTTGAGTGTTTTTTCTTGGACTTAATGCAAATTTTATTTTTTCTTCCTAGAAAGCCAGAAGTGGCACACCTATCATAAGAGATAGTGGTGAGAGAGAGGGAATGGTTTTAGTGTCTTAGGCTGCAGGAGTGAAACTGAAATAAATTAGAAGTGCATCCACTGGTCCAGTTGGTCCCTAAGAGGACAGATTCAGTCTGCTGCTGGAATCGAAAGCCAGTACTGAGGTTTGGCACTGGGGGTTAGGTGGTGATGTGAGGGAACTTGATAAAGAGGGAAGATGGAGGGAATGACAGAGATTGAGGACACGGAAGTATTTAAAATAGTAGTGGAAGGTGTTTTTGTTTATAGACAGGAAGTATATCAACATGTTTCAAAGCTATAAGCAAAGATTCAGTTTGGCCAATTCCCTATCTGGGTAAAACAGCAGCCATGGAGGGGCGGAGCCAGGAAGTAAGCCTAAGAACCTGGAAGCAGTCAGCTGGGTGGGGGCAGGCGGGAGCGACCTCTGAGCTGCAGAGCAAAGAGTTCTTAGGAGAGAGAGAATGAAAGGGAAGTGGATATTTTCAATTCTCATGAATCTCAATGCAGACTTTGGTATTAGCCAACATTAATAGTACGGGGGTTCTTTTGGGAATTATGCAGGGATGTATTTTGAACAAGTTCACCCCCTCTATTATAATCCCTTAACCCCTCACTCTCTCTCTGCTCCCCAACTTTTCAAACAGTATTTGATGGGCTTCATTATGCTGCCATCATATATTATATACAGGTATTTGTTTTACCATCTTATATTATTATATTATATATTATGTATTATTATGATAAATTATGTATATATATATATAATGAGACCTATCTTAAGACAGGTAGCATTACCATTACATTCATCTCTCTCCATCATCATCATTTTAGTCCAGATTCCTCATATGAGTGAAAACATGCGATATTTGAGTTTTTGAGCTTGACCTAGCTTGGTTTTCACCCCTAAAACCAGAGTGGACAAAGCTGTCATGACAGGCACTGAAGTGGGCCATATGTCACAGAACGTGAAGGGACTGCCCCCTCCTAGACACCAAGCCCCCTTCTCACGGAGCTCCTGAGGCCCTCAGAGAAGAAGGAGCAGTGAAAGGTGCTAACCTGGCTAGATAAATTAAGGTGTTGAGGACACTGCACGGCGAGAGTTTGTCACAGGTAGTTAGGAACCCAGGGATGTGGGGTGCCTTTGCATCCTGACTGCAGATTGAAGCATTAGTTATTAATATTGTACACACAATGACAAAGATTCTGAGCCAAGAAGAAACTCCTCTTGAAGTCGTTTTGTATATACCATAGGGACACAAGATCTACAGGAAAACTTAGCTTGTTTAGAGTCTGAGGAGAAAATGATCTAAATATACATGCACATGATATAAATATATATAATCTCCAAAATTTTTATTATTTATTTAGGCAATACTGGGGTTGAACTCAGGGTCTCATGCTTACTAGGCAGTTGCTTTGCCACTTGAGCCAGGTCCACTTTCTGTATCGGTTGTTTTTGAGACAGCCTCTTGCTATAAGTCCTGTGGCCTGGACTTAAGTCTCCCATTTATGTGTCCCACATGGCTGGGATGACAGCATGCACCACCATGCCTAGCCATTGGTTGGGTTGACTTCAAACAATTTTCCTCAGGATCTCTACCTGCCAAGTAGGTAGGATTACAGGTGAGAGCTACCACGACCAGCACTCAGTACACTTAAGCATTCCAGAAACCATGGTCAGACATACTTCATGTGGCACTCTATGACCTTTCATAGTTTTAGGTGGCCATGATGCTTTCCAACTGAAAAGATACTTCTACTTCTTAACCTGGCTTTCCTTGTACCTGTCTTTCAAAATAATTTTCTTAATTCCCACTCGATAAAGATCTCTACATTTATGAGTTTATTTTTCTTTGGATTTAAATTAATCTTTCAAGAACAGCATTAACTCAAGTTACTAGAACTTGGGTTTTTGGAACTGTTGAGTTTACTACTGGGGAGTGTCTTACTTGGCTCAACAAGTATTTTCAACAGAATTGCTGGTATAATAAATTTTATATTTATGGCTTTTGTTTTTATTCCATTGTGTTTCTGAGAAGTCCCAGTGCTTAGCTGTGACTTTTTATAGTCACTGGTTCTGTGACATCCACCATTATTTGAAATAAAAAATGTGCAATTCTTTTTGAAGATGATAATCACCTGGATTCCAAAAGAAAACAAACCAAGAAGAGGACAAAAGTAACAAAGAGAGAAAAAAACATACTAAAGATTGTTTTCTTTCCTCTTTACTTTCTTCTTTTCAGGTAAAAAAAATTATACAAAGCAGGAAGCTTTTCTTCTTAGAAATAGTGTCTGTGATGGGTACTTTGTTATTAGGTATAAACAGTAATTTACTAAATGAAACTAATATCTAAAATTTTTAATTAGACTTTGAAATTAGTTTTCCAAGATCATAAAGTTTTTTTTCAAATGTTTTGGCTAAGTATGGTAATTCCAGTTACTTAGGAGGTAGAGATCGGGAGAATTGTGGCAATAGGAAGGATTGCAGTTTGAGGCCAGTCCAGGCAAAAATTAGCAAGACCCCCACTCAACAAACAAGGCAAGTGTGGTGGTTTATGAATGTAATCCCAGGTATTTAGGAGGTGGAGGTAGGAAGATAGTGCCAGCCCTGGGGAAAAACTGTGGAACTGTATCTGAAAAGCAACCTAAAAGCAAAAAGGGTTGGAGGTGTGGCTCAAGTGCTAGAGTACCTGCCTTTGGCAAGCACAAGGCCCTGAGTTCAAATCCTAGTACCCTCAAATAAAATAATAAAAATTCTATTGGCACTTTCTAAGAGTCCCCCCATATTTACCAATGCCATTCTATTTCTGGCTTTGTAGAATAACATAGGAGGCTTTTCTTCCTATACAAACTTTGACTTAGACATGAATAGAAAGTATGCCGTGTGTTTATTTCATATCATTTCTGAAAATTATTTTTATGATTTTGCCTGAAAGTTTCAGTGGTGTCTCAAAGAGATAAATAGTTAATGATTTGGATTTTTTGATAAAATAATTCTACTGTTTAATCAATGCTGAGCTTTTGCTATCTGCTAATCACATTGATAACTAGAAAAAGTAGTAGAGAATTCATATTTATTTATTGATATAATGAATAAGATTTGATCTTTGCTTCATGCCGTATCAACACTCCAGGATCTTACTGTGACTCTAAATCTATTCCATTAGTGTCAGACACAATCATATTCTCTTATAATAATATCAACAGTAAAAGGAATCTACTTGTAAGGATATTTTAGACAATTGGTTAGTGATTGAAGCAGATTATAAACCATAGCTGCTGGCAAAATTAAAGAATGAAAAAAATGTAGATTTTTTTCTCAGCCTGAAAGGACTTCAGAATATGTTCTCATGGGATCAAAGTGCGCAAGGACTCTCTCCCCTCTTCTATGTCCCTTTTTTCTCTTTGTCTTGGAGTTGAAAACTATCCAGTGGTACAAGTAGTCCACTGCACTGTTGAGAGGAAGACTCACACCAACTGACTTCAAAAAGGTGGTAGTTCAGCTTGTCCTTAGAGTCAAGAGAAGCTGAACACATACAGAAGTGAATTCTATCTGGATAGATTTATGGGCTTGATCAAAAAATTCCAATTATGTATTTGATATCTACTGTGCATTCAACTTCGTTCAAAACATTATAAGCTGACATACTGACCACATACTTTGCAGTGCATTTGGAGTGATGAGTGCAAAAGAAACATAAGCCAATAACCCATGGTCTTCCTATTCATTCCACTCTCCTTTGTCTACTATGGACCTGGGATCCAACTCTAGCACAGCCAGCCTGACATTGTTTAAATGGATCCTCTCACTGTGTAGTTGTAAGACAGAAAACTTTTGGGAGGAGAGGACATGGACAAGCGCTAATGCTGCTATATGATGGAGGGAGAAGAGAGTTGGAGAACTGGGACCTTAAAACAATGCATTGGAAATGGGAATATTGCAGCATTTCTTACGAAACTTAGGAAAGTAAGTCTGAGATAAGAGAGAGGTCTGAGAATGGAGACTACATGTCTCTTTCCCTATGGAATGTGGAAAGTAGTAGCCTTATAGATACTACAGAAATGACAAGGGCAGCCAGAGAGCTGTTTGGAGAATAGTGGTGGCAAAGAAGATTAATGATGGTCTTACATGGGTGACATGGGGTTGTGGAACCATGTCGTGTTGATCATATTTTGCCATGCTTACACCCCTGTCCTCCAAAACCTAATGGTCTACCATAGTTCTCTATTTGCCTGTGATTCTGAAATGTGGACTGGCATAGCTAGGCAGTTTTTTGCTGCTCTTATTTCTCCTGATTTCTTTTTTTTTTTTTTTGTTATTTCTTTTTCGTTTGTTTATTTTCTATATTTTTTGGGTTTTTTTCCCTTTTTTTCTCCCCCTGCCCCCACCCCCTCCCTTACCACCCACTCTGCCCCCTCCGTCTCCTCCCCACCCCCTTAATACCCAGCAGAAACTATTTTGCCCTTATCTCTAATTTTGTTGAAGAGAGAGTATAAGCAACAATAGGAAGGAACAAGGGTTTTTGCTGGTTGAGATAAGGATAGCCAAACAGGGAGTTGACTCACATTAATTTCCTGTGCGTGTGTGTTACCTTCTAGGTTAATTCTTTTTGATCTAACTTTTTTTCTACTTCCTGGTCCCCTTTTCCTATTGGCCTCAGTTGCTTTAAGGTATCTAGTTTAGTTTCTCTGCGTTAAGGGCAACAAATGCTATCTAGTTTTTTAGGTGTCTTACCTAAAAAGTGTGTGTTCTCACTTTTATCATGTGCTCAAAGCCCAATCCCCTTGTTGTGTTTGCCCTTGATCTAATGTCCACATATGAGGGAGAATATACGATTTTTGGTCTTTTGGGCCAGGCTAACCTCACTCAGAATGATGTTCTCCAATTCCATCCATAAACCAGCGAATGATAACATTTCGTTCTTCTTCATGGCTGCATAAAATTCCATTGTGTATAGATACCACATTTTCTTAATCCATTCGTCAGTGGTGGGGCATCTTGGCTGTTTCCATAACTTGGCTATTGTGAATAGTGCCGCAATAAACATGGGTGTGCAGGTGCCTCTGGAGTAACCTGTGTCACAGTCTTTTGGGTATATCCCCAAGAATGGTATTGCTGGAACAAATGGTAGATCAATGTCTAGCTTTTTAAGTAGCCTCCAAATTTTTTTCCAGACTGGTTGTACTAGTTTACATTCCCACCAACAGTGTAAGAGGGTTTCTTTTTCCCCCACATCCTCACCAACACCTGTTGTTGGTGGTGTTGCTGATGATGGCTATTCTAACAGGGGTGAGGTGGAATCTTAGTGTGGTTTTAATTTGCATTTCCTTTATTGCTAGAGATGGTGAGCATTTTTTCATGTGTTTTTTGGCCGTTTGAATTTCTTCTTTTAAGAAAGTTCTGTTTAGTTCACTTACCCATTTCTTTATTGGTTCATTAGTTTTGGGAGAATTTAGTTTTTTAAGTTCCTTATATATTCTGGTTATCAGTCCTTTGTCTGATGTGTAGCTGGCAAATATTTTCTCCCACTCTATGGGTGATCTCTTCAGTTTAGAGACCATTTCTTTTGATGAGCAGAAGCTTTTTAGTTTTATGAGGTCCCATTTATCTATGCTATCTCTTAGTTGCTGTGCTTCTGGGGTTTGTTGAGAAAGTTCTTACCTATACCTACTACTCCAGAGTATTTCCTACTCTTTCCTGTATCAACTTTAGAGTTTGTGGTCTGATATTAAGATCCTTGATCTATTTTGAGTTAATATTGGTATAGGGTGATATACATGGATCTAGTTTCAGTTTTTTGTGGACTGCTAACCAGTTTTCCCAGCAGTTTATGTTGAAGAGGCTCCTTTTTCTCCATCGTATATTTTTAGCTCCTTTGTCACACAAGTTGTTTATAGTTGTGTGGCTTCATATCTGGGTTCTCTATTCTGTTCCACTGGTCTTCATGTCTGTTTTTGTGCCAGTACCATGCTGTTTTTATTGTTATTGCTTTGTAATATAGTTTGAAGTCAGGTATTGTGATACCTCCTGCATTGTTCTTTTGACTGAGTATTGCCTTGGCTATTCGTGGCCTCTTGTGTTTCCATATAAATTTCACAGTAGATTTTTCAATCTCTTTAATGAATGTCATTGGAATTTTGATGGGAATTGCATTAAACATGTAGATTACTTTTGGGAGTATCGACATTTTTACTATGTTGATTCTACCAATCCATGAGCATGGGAGATCTCTCCACTTTCTATAGTCTTCCTCAATCTCTTTCTTCAGAAGTGTATAGTTTTCCTTGTAGAGGTCATTCACATCTTTTGTTAGGTTTAAACCTAGGTATATGATTTTTTTTGAGGCTATTGTAAATGGAATTGTTTTCATACATTCTTTTTCAGTTTGCTCATTGTTAGTGTATAGAAATGCTAATGATTTTTCTATGTTGATTTTATATCCTGCTACTTTTCTGTAGCTATTGATGATGTCTAGAAGCTTCTGAGTAGAGTTTTTTGGGTCTTTAAGGTATAAGATCATATCACCTGCAATCAGAGATATTTTGACAGTTTCTTTACCTATTTGTATTCCTTTTATTCCTTCTTCTTGCCTAATTGCTCTGGCTAGGAATTCCTGTACTATGTTGAATAGGAGTGGAGATAGTGGGCATCCTTGTCTGGTTCCTGATTTTAGAGGGAATGGTTTTAATTTTTCTCCGTTAAGTATAATGCTGGCTGTAGGTTTGTCATATATAGCTTTTATAATGTTGAGGAACTTTCCTTCTATTCCTAGTTTTCTTAGAGCTTTTATCATGAAATGGTGTTGGATCTTATCAAAGGCTTTTTCTGCATCTATTGAGATGATCAAGTGGTTTTTGTCTTTGCTTCTGTTAATGTGGTTTATTACGTTTATTGATTTTCGTATGTTGAACCACCCCTGCATCCCTGGGATGAAGCCTACCTGGTCGTGGTGAATAATCTTTTTGATGTGTTGCTGAATTCGATTTGCCATTATTTTGTTGAGGATTTTTGCATCCATGTTCATTAAGGAGATTGGCCTGTAGTTCTCCTTTTTGGAGGTGTCTTTGCCTGGTTTTGGGAAAAGTGTAATATTGGCTTCATAAAAGGTGTTTGGCAGTTTTCCTTCCCTTTCTATTTCATGGAACAGTTTAAGGAGTGTAGGTATCAGTTCTTCTTTAAAGGTCTGATAGAATTCAGCAGAGAATCCATCAGGTCCTGGACTTTTCTTTTTGGGGAGACTCTTGATTGCTGCTTCAATTTCATTTTGTGTTATAGATCTATTCAGGTGATTAATTTCCTCTTCTTTCAGTTTTGGATGATCATATGTATCTGGAAATCTGTCCATTTCTTTAAGATTTTCAAATTTATTTGAATATAGGTTCTCAAAGTAGTCTCTGATGATTTCCTGGACTTCCATGATGTTTGTTGTTATCTCCCCTTTTGCATTCCTGATTCTACTAATTTGGGTTTTTTCTCTCCTCATTTTAGTCAGGTTTGCCAGGGGTCTGTTGTTCTTGTTTATTTTTTCAAAGAACCAACTTTTTGTTTCATTAATTCTTTGTACGGTTTTTTTGGTTTCTAGTTCTCTGATTTCAGCTCTTATTTTTATTGTTTCTCTCTTTGTATTTTTTGGGATTTGCTTGTTCTTGTTTTTCTATGAGTTTGAGATGTATCATTAGGTCATTGATTTGGGATCTTTCAGTTTTTTTAATATATGCACTCATGGCTATAAACTTTCCCCTTAAGACTGCCTTTGCTGTGTCCCATAGGTTCCGGTAGGTTGTGTTTTCATTTTCATTAACTTACAGGAACTTTTTAATTTCCTCTTTTATTTCATCAATGATCCATTGTTCATTAAGTAATGAGTTATTTAGTTTCCAGCTGTTTGCATGTTTTTTGTCTTTACTTTTGTTGTTGAGTTCTACTTTTACTGCATTGTGATCAGATAGTATGCATGGTATAATTTCTATTTTCTTATATTTGCTGAGGCTTGCTTTGTGCCCTAGGATATGATCTATTTTGGAGAAGGTTCCATGGGCTGCTGAGAAGAATGTATATTGTGTAGAAGTTGGATGATATGTTCTGTAGACATCAACTAGGTCCATTTGATCTATTGTATATTTTAGATCTTGGATTTCTTTATTGATTTTTTGTTTGGATGACCTATCTATTGATGATAATGGAGTGTTAAAGTCTCCCACAACCACTGTGTTGGGGTTAATATATGCTTTTAGGTCTTTCACGGTATGTTTGATGAAATTGGGTGTGTTGACATTGGGTGCATACAGATTGATGATTATTATTTCCTTTTGTTCTATTTCCCCTTTTATTAGTATGGAATGTCCTTCTTTATCTTATTTGATCAATGTAGGTTTGAAATCTCCTTTGTCAGAGATAAGTCTTGCTACTCCTGCCTGTTTTTGGGGGTCATTGGCTTGGTAAATTTCTTCCAGCCTTTCATCCTAAGCCTATGCTTATTTCTGTCAGTGAGATGGGTCTCCTGTAAGCAACAAATTATTGGATCTTCCTTTTTAATCCATTTCGTCAAGCGGTGCCTTTTGATGGGTGAATTAAGTCCATTAACATTAAGTGTTAGTACTGATAAGTATGTGGTGATTCCTGTCATTTAGTTGTCTTAGTTGTTTGAAGGTTTGATTGTGTGTACCTAAGTTGAGGTTACTCTCTACTTTCTTGCTTTTTCTTTTCCTGTGGTTTGGTGCTGCCTGTCTTTTCATGGTTATGTTGGGTTTCACTTTCTGTGTGCAGAATCCCTTTAAGAATATTTTGTAGTGGTGGCTTTGTGGTCACATATTGTTTTAGTTTCTGCTTATCATGGAAGACTTTTATTGCTCCATCTATTTTGAATGATAGTTTTGCTGGGTAGAATATCCTGGGGTTGAAGTTATTTTCATTCAGTGCCCGGAAGATCTCAGTAAGTTTTTCAGCATTCAGGTGTAGTTCGGTTGTTTTCTCATCAAAGGTAGGAAGAGAGAAAAAAACAAAAACAAAAACAAAAAGAGTCGGAGACAGTTCTGTGAATGGTATCTGCGGCTGTGGCTTCCTGCCCGCTGCTGTCAGCCTGCTGTTGCTGGAGGCGTTATTTATGCAGATCTCAGGGTGAGCTTAGCACTCACCTGGCCCTGCAGGCTTTGTTTACTCAGAGTTCTCCTGTGTGTGAGCCTCTGCTACAAGTTTTCCCCTTTCCAAGCACACTAGGGGAGGTGACACTGCACCCGCTTTCTCAGGCCTGCATGTTTATTTACAGTTCACGTGGGAAGTGGGTCTTCCCCCCTTTCCTGTGGAGTTTTACTCCCTCTGCCACCCTCACAAGCTTTCCCTCTCCTGGTGGCTGGGTGTGCACCCCCACTCCTGCAGGAGCCTCTCCAGCCCGCCCGGCTCGTTTATTTACAGTTTTGGGAAGGATTCCCTTCCCCCAATCTTCGGTGCTCAGTGCACCCCACCCTCTTTCCCACGTGTCTTTATTGTTCTTATTGGTTATTACTCAGTTTCTCTTTTTTCCCCGGTGGAGGTCAGTCTGTCCAGGGGGCTATGCTGCTGTGACCCAGGGTTGTCTGTGGAAGTACCTCGGTACCGCTAAGCTCACCTTGTTTGCATCTTCCCAAGCCATCTGGGCGTGGGCGACTGGTGGCCCCGGGGCCCTCCTTGTTTCTCTGTTTAACGTGAAGTGGAGATGCTCTGTGCTGGCTGGAGGTGTAGAGGGGTCAAAGTTTTGCCTCTTCTCGGTGGTTTTGCTTGCAAGGTGTATCTCCAGCGTCTCTCCAAGATTTCACTATAGGAGGCACGCTTTCTGCTTCCTCCCTCAAGCTGCCATCTTGGAATCTCTCTTATTTGTTCTAACTCATGCAGGAGCAGTCATCTGGTAGCTTGTTTCGTTGGGAGCCAGTAGGGGAGACTCACTCCATCTGGAGTACTTCTGTGGCCATTGCCCATGGTTACTGGTCTGTAAGATCTCTGATCTTTCAGTCAGGCCTCCTTATACAACAGGACCATTTGCCAAAGGAGTGAAAAAGACAAACAAACAAAACCTACAAGGATTGAACACTGGAGCTCAACCATCACCCTTTTCTGTCACAGTCTGGTGGTCAAAGCACAAGGTGAGCCAAGTTCCAAGAGTGGGGAAATGGATCCCACCAGTGAAGGGGAGGAATCTCAAATAATTTGTGATCATTCGTAATCTCCCATAGCCTGCTCTCTGGTTACAGTTACTTACATTCCTCCCATGCAGCATCTGCTTATCCCTCCCCTGATTGCCTTATCTCTTGATCTGCACTGTGCTTTTCATTGGACACATGTCCAATGAAATGTAGCTGGTCCAAACTGTGATGTGCTGTTGTTTAAAATATTCACAGGATTTCAAACACTTAGTAGGAAGAATGCAAATTTACCTAATACCTTTTTATGTTGATTATGTGTTGAAATAATATTTTAACTATATTTAGTTCAATAAAACATATGTTTAAAACTAACTATATCTGTTTTAAGATTTTTTAATTTCTAAAATGTAGCAACTAAAAAATGAAACTGCATGTTACATATGTGCCTTGCATTACATTCCCAGAGTACAGCACGGATTTGGACCAGTGACTGGCAAACTTTCTCTGCAAAGGGCCAGGTAAATATTTTAGGCTTTGTGAACTATGCAACCTTTGTTGCACTACTCAACTCTCACTGTAGTAAAAAACCAGCCATAGATAACTGATAAACAAATGAGCAGGACAGTGTTCCAATAAAACCTTATTTACAAAAAAAAATGGCAGACTGGATTTGATTTGCAGGTAGTATTTTGTGATACACAGTATGGATTGCTACCAGTTAATGTAATGATCTATATGGCTGGATTTCTGTTGTTGCTTTTTTTTTTTTTTCATTCTTTTTCTCCCTTTTTGGTCTTCTATTGGATAACATGACACATTTTAAAAATTATTCCACTTTATCTATTGGCTTCTTGGCTATATCTCTTTATATTTTGTAGTGGTTCTTATCAGGATTATAATATGTATATTTAAACTTTTATATGTAACTGGAGTCAAATACATCTGTCTTAGATCATTGGATGTTGTCATTCATTATTTTTTAACCCTTTTTACTCTCTGTTCTTATGGATAATTTTGATCAACCTATCTCCAAATTCTTTGACTCTCTATGTCAACTTTATTCTGCTCTTGACACCATTCACTAGCATTTTTATTTCAGGCACTTTATGTTTTATTTAGTCACTAAATTTTCCATTTGTTTCTGTTTTGAGGCATAGATTTCCACATTGTGATTTTCTATCTTTTCATTCATTTTGAGTTTTCTTTTACTGCAGGGGACATAGAATTTAAGCTGCCTTTCTCTTGAAAATGTGTCCTTAACAAGTAATCTGGGTTTTCTCTAGAATATTTTTAATATTATGTGTAGGCTCTGGCTTCTGTGATAAACCTCTGGAAAATATTTTTGGTCTAGCAGCCCATTGGGTACACTGCTATCATGGACCCAATATCACCTTTCTTTTGATTATTGTTTGACTTTTGTGTTTTTGAAAATCAGCCTTTATGAATTCATGTTATAGTTGTTTGTTCTGTTAAATGCAAAGCTGGGTGCAGTTCATCCTGCCACTAATCCCAGCTACTTGGAGGCAGAGATAAGAAGAATCATGGTTCCTGGTCAACCCAAGACCCCATCTTAGCCAAGAAAAAGTTGGATGTTGTGGCACAGTCCCCTCATCCCAGTTATGAAAGAAGCATGTATAGGACAATCACTGTCCAAGCTAGCCTTAGAGTAATTGTGAGATCCTACTGGAAAAATGACAAAACCAAAAAAGGCTGGAGGCATGGCTCAGGTGGTAGAGTACCTGCCTCACAAGCATGAGTACAAAACCCAGTACTGCCAAAAATATAATAATAATAGCTATTATTATTATTGATATCTACTTTGGAAAATTTGCCACTTCTATAGCACCATATCTGTATATATTTAATGTAATAATTCACATATTAGGTTTTCAATCTACCATCTCATTTTCTGCTGTCTTTTCATCATGGCTGTTTCTGCCTAACCACTTTCTCTTTCCTTGGAATTAAGTTTTACTATTCCATTTCCCTTTTAGTTCAGAAATTATTTATTTAGCTTATATTCCTTTAGCATTACATTTGAAATTGTAAGAGCCATATTTAACTATGAAATCACCATGAAATGGTACTTTTACCATCCTTCTGAACAATGAAAGTAATCTTTAATGCTGTTTTTCTTGTTTTATAAAGTTCATAAAATTACCCACATCTTAATGGTCTTTTATTCACCCTGTGTTCTTTTATGCATCTCTGATATTTCATCATGAGTCATTTCTATAGTGACTTAAGAATAATCACTGGAATTTCCTACTGCTGGTAAATACATTTTTTTGTTCTAAAACTGCCTTTATTTCTTTTATATTTTTGCAGTATCCTTTTGTGAAATATACAATTTTAAATTGACAATTATTTATTCTTTATTTTTGTTTGTTTTCTCTTTCCATGGTGCTGGGGGTTGACCCCAGGGTCTCACAAATGTTGGGCAAGTGCTGTAGCACTGAGTTGTGCCCCTCCCCACCTCCAGTCCTCTTCATTGGCTTCTTAACATCATTCTAGCTGTTGGGAAGTCAATTCAGACTCTGCTACTTCTTTGAATGCATTCTATCTTTATTATCTCTGATTTTTTTTTAATATTTTCTCCTTTTTTTGTTGTTGTTGTCCCACAACAATGCATTTAAGTAGAGATTTTTTCCTCTAATTATTGTGTTTGGCTTTCATTAAATTTTTTGAATGTGTGGATTATTATCCTTATTGCTCTATAGTGTCTGCCTTTTTGAATACTGATATTGTATGGGTATAGAAAGTTTTCCTGCCTTATTTTCAGTTCTTTAATCCTTTCTTCAGTCATAGATAATTGTGCCAAGTCACAGAATCTCAGTTGTTATATTTATCCATTAGTGAATTTCCATACAATCCTTTCTCCTGAACATAAATAGTATGTCACTTTTTGTATTTTTACTCCCTTGCCAAAGTTGTTAAGCTCAGTGTTCCTTTTGTGGGCACCTTGGGTATAATTGTTTTATGGTTTGAAGTTGGGGATTTCAGTGAAGTTGTAGTTTTTGTTTTGCACTGTTTTGGAGTATATGTGTCTATTCTTTGTCTATTGTGTTAGTTTTCACTCATACTGTCATTTTTTCCTTGTGCACCTCATTTTATTTGACTCAGTCATGTTACATATAAAAATTCTTTGAAAAAATTGATGCCTTTCATATGATATTGTCCTTATAGAGGATTTTCCAGGCACATAGAGGTTTTTCTAATCCAGGATTATTGGTTTTTTGGCAGTACAGGGGTTTGAACTTAGGGCTTCACACTTGCTAGGCAGGTGCTCTTCTGCTTGAACCATGCCTCCAATACTTTTCACTCTGGTTGCTCTAGAGATTGGGTCTCACTTTTTGTCCAGGCCAGAATGGTCTTCAATCCTCCTCTTTTAAGCTTCCCTTGATGCTGAGATGATAGGCACATGCCACCATGCCCAGTTTTTTGTTTTTTGGGGTTTTTTTGCCTGGTTTATACTGGGACTCTAATCTTCCTGATATTAGCTTCCCATGTAGCTTTGGATGCCACCACACCCAGCTATTGGTTCAGATGGGCTTTTACTAACATTTTTGCTCAGGCTAGTTTCAAACCTTGATCTTCCCCATATCAGCCTCCCAAGGAGTTATCATTACTGGCATCAGCCACTGTGCCTGGCTTGATTCAGGAGTAATATCAGAAGTTGAGCTTGCTTGGCCTAACAGATGCTGAGCTGATGGGCTGTGTTTAAGATGGGGCTTGCTTATTTCAGCTTACCTTTGTAGTTGGTAAATTTTCAGTGTTCATCTTCCTGGCAAGTTCCTGATTTTGACTCCTACTTTCTCAGCTTCACAAGGCCTCTAAAAACACTACTCAGCCTTTTAACTAGTTTTGCAGTGTTCTTAGAGTAAGGATGATCTGAACACCTGACTTTGTATCTCTGGATTCTTGTTTGGGATATCTTGTAGGACATTTGATATTTTTTAAAAGAATTTTGTCTATAGCCCTGCATTTGTCATTGAGCCTCACATTTGCTTGTTGCTACTTGGTTTTTTTAAATCACCTTCCAGTTGAGAATTACATTTTTAACTCTAAAATGAATGGTCCTTTAGAATGTTAAGGAAATATAACTCTGGTGACATGAATATCCCAGGTCACAGGATGGTTTTGATGAGAGAGCTTATCATGTACATCTGTTTCCATATGAATTATACAATTTCTTCCTCAGAATTATTTAAAATGTCCGTTTTAATCTAGAGTTTAATAGAAATGAGATGATTAAATCTCCAGCTTCTCTGAGATAGCAAGAAATAAGTATCTGTAGTGAACAATCATATATTAAAATAAGCATCTTCAAAACTGTAGGCTTTCACATTAATTCTCCATAAAAGTTTGATATACACACAAGGTATAGGTTTAGATATTTGAATGCATTCTCTTTCCCTTTTTAAATTAAATCTATTCCATTCAAAAGGGACGTACATATAAGATTTCATTCTGTTTTTTAAAGATTTCATTTAAATTCTATCATAGGAGCAACAGATCAAGGCAATGGAATTTTGAGAGGAGTTTTCACTGTTCACTTCTAATCAGCAAAAATGCAGTGTTCTACTGCACAAAGCCCCAAACCAAGAAGCTGCTTACCACAGTTACAAGTGAGGACTGAGGAAGGAGCTTAGACTTGCCACTATGGACTGTCACACACGGTGCACTCCAAAGGCCCTGTCTCTTTTAGCAAAGCTGGAGCACAAGACTGACTTGCATGGTGGTATATTGTAGATGTAATGTGATTCCCAATATAGCATCTAGCTGCAGTCCTGGAAAAGCTTCTATTTATATCTCTTAGAAATAGCTTTTATCAGGAAATGTTCTGCCCCCCTGACCAGCTTTCTCATAACTTTCATGGGAATATCTTCTCTGCAGTAATGCAGAGAAGACCCAGGGCTTGCTCATTAAAATGTGCATGATTAAATACATATAATTATGAAATTAAAAAGGAAAGGTAAAATTACAACTAGCTGCTGCCAAAACCCAAACTGGGAGGTGTGAACTGGGACATTCCATTCCTTTAAAACAAATCCTATCCTGCAGGGGACTCATCATTTCTCTGGTTGGTGTTGGTGAGCTCCTTTAACTTTTGTCTGACAGTGGAGCCCCTTAAATAAAACCAAAGTCACTGAGTTTTGAGGATAAGTTTGTATCACATAAGTCATGTCTTGACTTAAGCACAATAAGGGGGGAGAGGCACTTTTCTGACATTTAGTGAGTCCTCTTTGATTTAAATACAATAAAAGCTGTAAGTCTAAATCAGCTGTTTGCTAATAACTATAATTTTATAAGAAATAGAAGCAGAATTTATATAAGATGACCATTCTCATCAGTATTTGTTAATACACACACTTAAAGATGTGTGTGTCTTATGCACAAAAAACAGTTGGGAAGAGGGTGTGAACATGAGAAAACACTCGGGATGAAGGGGAGTTCAGCGGGTAGAATGTTTGTAATTGTTCTTGAGATTCATGGGAAATGAAAGATTGGTATTCAAGCCAAGGTCAAGCCTCCCAGCTCTGGAGAGTGTAGCTCAGCATGACACCTATGTTTTTTTCACTTCCTTGTTCATCTTTCTTTCTTTGTGGTCTGGTTGGTCCTATAACCATAATATTCAACATAGATAGGACCTTCCCATGTTCTTGGTAGGATTTAACATGTCAGTTTTCAAATCCTCCTAGTAACCCTACCAGGCAGAAACCGTCTTAGAGACATGGAACCTGAAGCAGAGGAGAATTGAAGTCGTTGGCCAGGATCAAATGGCTAAGTGGCACCTTGGATCCAGAGCCTGACCTTCACACTCACCTGATTGCTGGCTACAGCCCTACTCTGCCTCAGTGGCTGCCAGATGTTCATGGAGCTCTTGCCACATCTTGTATAAATAATTGCTTGAAATCCTCAGGACACTTAAGATTCAGAGAGCACTTCAGCTTCAATGAACAAAATCTCACTTAAAAAGATAAAGACTCACTTCACGTCTCAACTTAGGGAATTCCATTTTACAGCTGTCTGTAAAATATATACTGCTGCGTTCCAGGTCTTTTTAACCCATTCTGTCATTACTTCTTGAAGGGATTTTAGGCTAGTGTTACCATTCCTGTGCTAAGAAGTCACAGTGAAGATGAGGGATTTAAACTCATTTTTTTTTCTATTTCAAAACCTTGTGTACCTTTGCAAATTACAGCCATAAATTGCTTCATGACTGCAATATGTTCTGAGAAATGCATTGTTAAGGCAATTTTGATGTGTGAATATCATAGAGTGTACATACACAAACACAAGATGTTTGACGTTACTGCTGGCATAATTGTCTTGCAGTAAACTTTTTATTTGTAGAAGTTCACTCTAAAATAATGACGAAAGTATAGTTTAGTAAATACATAAACCCATAACATAGACTTTTGTTATCATTATCAAGAATTATGTACTGTACATGATTGTATGTACTATGCTTTCATTTAACTGGTAACACAGTAGGTTTGTTTATACCAACATCACCACAAACATATGACAAATGCATGGTACTATGATGTTACATCATGACAGACATCATTAGGCAATGGAAATGTCTCAGCTCTGTTATAATCTTATAGGATCACCACACATGCTGTCCATTCTTGACTGAAACTGCTATGTGTTTTATAACTGCATTGCAATAAAGAGTTAAGCTTAAATACTAAATATAAATGCTGAGGTATTTGTAATATAGAATAGTTCTGGAGGAAGCTATCCAAATAAGGCTGTATCTACAGGTGAGATCTGACTACTAGACATCTGCAGAGATGCTCCTGATGGTGGGCTGATAAACCACTCACAGAGATGGAGGAATCATTAAGAGATGCCTTTAAGGATACAACACCCATACTTTCCTTTATCCTAAGAACAGAACAGGAGCCACAGCAGCTTAGAGTTAAACTTTTTTAAAAATTATTTTGCTGGGAAGTGGTGCATTGTGGCATTTACAAAAGTTCTTACAATATGTCAAATATATCATACTTGAATTCACCCCCTTCATCATTCTCCTTTATGGATAAATATCTTCTGCTCTCTGGCATAGAGTGTACTATTCTCTCCATGAAGAGATACTCTTCACTGTAACTGTACAGTCACAGTGCACAGAGGGAAGCACTACGGTAGAAAGAAAAAAATTCTAGAGAGCTTTTTAGAAGATGATTGCTTGAAAATGTTTGAAAACAAAGGAGAGTCCATGCACTTAGCTTCTAAGCACACAGTTTCTTGGAACTCTGTTGGACATAAATAGGGAATGACTGACTGCCATGAGAGAGTGAGTGGTGTGAACTGTGTTAGGTCTACTAGGTGACTGCAACTCAACTCTTACTGTTGCTGACCAAAGGAGGTAAAAATAGAGTCACCTCTGCTTGGTATCATTTTGCCAGGATTGTAGATAGAAACTTTCTGGATGGCAACTGCCTAACTCTGTCAACAAATTCCAAATGTTGCATTGAAACAATGAGATAAGTTATGATGAAGACACTGGTATTGCCTTCTGAGCAATGACGTGCAAATGTGCAAATGAGACTTTAGAATGAGCCACATTGTGTCTCTTCATAATATATAGCACCAAGTGAAGAAAAGGACTACAGCAGTTGCAAAGCAAGACCGTCTGCCTTGTGAAGTTCCATGTGTCTTCTAGATCAAGCACACAGTAGGCATTTCAATGTTTGTGAAAATCATGGTTATTGAAATGTTTCAGAATGGTATAATTATTTGTTATCAAATCAATATTGCTCTAAAATTCTCATCAGTTGTAATCAATGGAATGAAATTCAGCCAGAAGTGTTCAATTTTAACATGCCACCTTAATTAGGACAGAACCATGCATCTAGACAATGCCCCTAGCCTGAATTGTTCTATTTCTTTCTCATGTTTTATACTGTGAGAAATGAAGGATCTAGATGTCATCTACACTTCTCTATGATGTCTGTTAGATAAAGAATTGGGTGTTAGAGCAATAGCACTGTTCTAAATATGTACAATAGTAGCCAGAACTCCACATAACTGAAATGGGAAAATATAATGTCAAATGAACTGTTTTGAGATTATATTGACAAAATTTGATTTAACTATAGAATCTAAAGAAAGAAGAAAACAGTATGGTGGCCTATGATGGAGGATATCTTTTCAAGAACAGAGCTATCTGAAAAATGAAAAGTTTTGACAGTCTCACAAATCTGAAACTACTGGATAAAGTCACTAACTGCAAACACCAACTATGGTAGTTGTATGATGATAGTGCATTTTGCTAAAAATGTTAAAATTAACTCATACTTTGAGATAAATTATTACATAAATACCACTATTCAAAAGTCAACAATTTTCTTTGTGAATATTTAATGTCTATTTTATGACAGCTGCAACTCTGATTCATACTCTTACATGACAGATACAAATCTTATTCTTCTTAGTAAATGCTAATGCCTACTATATGAACAATTGTGTGTTATTTCTCCTACTATTTGAGTTCCATATATATGGCATTACAGATATAAGTGTGATTGATTTCTTACCATTGAGGAAACTAAAGCTTTATAAAAAGATATCAAGCTTGTTCAGTGACAGGGGATGTAAATTAGACTTCAGTTGTGTTGTGTGTCATTCCTGAACCTGGATGGAACAGAAGAATGAGGTTATCCTAATTTCAGCCAATCACTGGGAAGGGGATTGATATAGGATGGTCAATGTCCCAGTTAGAGAAACTTAAAGAAGGTGTCACAGAGGAAGCAACCATTTGACCGGAAGAGACTGGGAGAAGCAAAACACATTGAGAAAGTTGGAGCAGCTAAACAAAGTTATAGAAATAGGAAAACCCTTAGTGTGTTCAGGGAAAAGAGGGTGTGACGTTATAATGTGCCGGACATATCTAAACAGAGATAGGCAGGGATTGGATCTTGGAGAACAATCTATGACATTCCAAGGAAACCGAACTTGCTCTTGCAAGATAAACTTGTTCAAGAATTTTGTGGGGTGTGTGTGTGTGTGTGTTACCTTCTAGAAGATTTGTCTGTGATAAGAATAATTGATGATAGAAAGGAAAAGGAAAATTTCCATTTGGGAAAAAAAGACAAGGAATTTATCTAACATAGTAGGAGCATAAATGAAGAAAAGACCAATGCCAGGACCGTTAGGAAGGTAAACTCTGTTGTGCTGAGGGACTAAGTACAAATGGCTTCAGATGGTGTCTCAATCAGTGTGAGTAGCTATAACAAAGTACCATAGACTGGGTGGCTTATAAACAGACAGTTCTGGAGGCTGGAAGTCCAAGATCAGGGTAGCAGTGTGATTATGTGCTGGTGAGGGCCTTCTGCTGGGTGGTAGACTGTGCTTTTTTGGTGTGTATAGTGCTGGGGATGGAACCTGGGGCCTTGTGCGTGATAGGCAAGTGCTCTACCACTTGAGTTATGTCCCCAGGCCTCTTGTTTTCTTTTGTTCTTGAGATAACCTTGCCTGGGCTGGCCTCAAACTTGTAACCCTCCAGACTCTACCTCACAAGAATCTGGGATTATAGGTGGGAACAACCATGCCTGGTTTATTCTGCAGTCTTCTCATTGAATCTTCACATGGTAGAGAGTCAGAGAGCTCTCTGTGGTCCCTTTGATATGGACATTAACCCTACTCAGGGGAGCTATATCCTTATGACTTTCTAAAATGTCCATCTCCAAGTACTATCACAGTGGAGATTAATTTCAACCTACAGTTGTTTTTGTGTGTGTGGTTTTTGAAACAGGGTCTCACTATGTAGCCCAGGATAAGTTTGAACTCATGATCCACCTGCCTCAGAGTCCTAAGTGTTGGGATTACAGATGTTTGTCAACATGCTCAACTCAACCTATGAATTTTTGGGGGCCATGAATATTCATGTGACTGGACATGGCTTCTGGTGTGTCACTTGGATGACTTGTAGATTAGGTTGCTATTCACTTCTGTAGAAAATTTAGGAAAAGAAGCAGGTCCTGGGTGAAAGTAGGGAATAATGCATCAGTGAATGTACTTCTGCCTCGTGTGAAAATTGTTTTTTAATTTACACAATTTGAAATCATTTCTGAGTCATTGTTGGTTGTGTAGCCTTAGGCATGTTTTTGAAGAACTTCAAGTCAAATTGAAAGTTATCAATTGAGCTTTTTTCAGGAATTAGATACAATAATCAAATTACCTAATAAAAAATTTAATAATTTAGGAAGAATTGAGGTTAATGGATTCTTTTTATTTATTTATTTTTTTGTGGTACTGGGGTTTGAACTCAGGGCCTTTACCATGAGCCAATCATCAGCCCTATTTTTGCCCAAGGTTGGTTTTGAACTGCGATCCTCCTGCTCTCTGCCTCCTGAGCAGCTAGGATTACAGTGTGAGCCACCGCACCTGGCCTAGTAAGATTCTCTTATTAAGACTTTAATACCAGCTAGTGAATGTCCACAATCTAATTTCACAAACTGTTTCTGTAGACCAATATTTAGAGAAATCCAATCCCTGGATGTTAATCTTAGGAAATCTTAATTAATTAGCTAATTGTCACATATGAAATCACCACTTCTATAGTACTGTTAGCAGACTGTGGCAACATAAACCCATCTACAGAAATCTATACATTCTCCAGAGTACTAAACAGATGAGCTCTGTTTTACAAAGCAATTTTAATTGTGATACAACATAAACTATAATTATGACATATGCCTCAGAGGAAGACATGCAGATAAACAAAAAACAGATGCTTGTTGAGAACAAGGAAAAGAAACTGGAAATTTGTATTCTCAAAATTTTCCATTTTCCAGGAAACTATGGAGAAAAGGTAAAAAAAAAAAAAGCAGACTTTCAAAAACACATACATTACAAAGTCAAGCTATAAAATAGGCAAAAATGTAGGACTTTGTCCTGAAAGCCTGTTTGAGTCAGACATGAGCAGGTGGTGGGGTTCTCATTAGGTACGTGGTGGTCAGACACACAGAGCGACAGGAGAGAGATTCATTTTAATTGGAACAGGTCCCCAAGGAAAACGAAGTACGTCACTGAAGCTGTTCTGGAGACTAACAGTCACTTTGAGGCCAGTGAAGCAATCGTTTTTCTTCTTTCATTAATTTTCCTTGAAAATAAACTTGCTCTGTATTCTCTGGAAACAAAAATATCAAACTTGTGTTTTCAAGGGGAAGTGAGTGTGTATGTTATGAATTCATTTGTCTGGACGTCTGGAAAGTGTTACTGGATTGGTGGACATTTATCAATTTCAGAAACAACAACAATAAAAAAAAAGAGAGAGAATGTAAGACCAACAGTGAATGAAACAGAAACATCTTAGGGATGAAATCAGACTTCTGCACCAATTTATCACCATCCCTGTACTACCCACAGAATAATAAGTCTAGAAAATCACAGGTCTTTTTGCATGTTTGTTAAATGAATGCAAAAGTTTGAAGACAGCTAAAGTACAGTGTCAGTTAAGCTATATATATGGCACTTACAATTATTTATTCCTAGAGCCTAATTCTTGGCTGTTGTCCCATCAATATAGTCATAATTTTATCTGACCATTAGTCATTTGTTGATCTCATTTTTCAGAACCAATAGCACTTCTGGGATGATGTTAGGAAGACACTGTGTGTTTATAGACATTCCTTTATGTCAGAAATCTATGATTGGCTTACTGAATAATGAAAGTAATTTGTCATTTTCCTGTTGTTTCAATATTTAAACTATTTTTTCTTACTCCAAGTGGTTAAAGCAACATATCTAGTGTGAAATGTATGTTTATGAGTGGCATGTGAGTATGTGTGTGAGTATGTGTGTGAGTGTGTGTGTTGTCTAGGTTGAATTAGTTCATCTAATTCCCTATATTTACTATAAAGGTAAATAATTTTGAGAGGCAAAATGAAGTTTGAGTTTTTCCCATACATAGTTGGTACATTTTGTTTTGTCTAAATATTTTTTCTTTCCCTTTTGGCAGTACTGGGGTTTGAATTTAGGGTTTTGCACTTGCTTGGTGGGTATTCTACCACTTGAGCTTGAGCCACACCTCTAGCCCTGTTTTTTTTTTTTTAATCATTTGATTCTATGTCTGGAGTTAGAGTTTTAAAATATTACCATATGATCCAATATTCAAGTAAAATTTAGAGATTATGTGAAAGTTTCTGTTTGTAAACCAAATGGCAGTCACCTTCACTATTTCTGATGAAAGAGTCTCATTGCCTGTGACCTGGTGTGCCCATTTCATTCATTTATTTAAGTTTCCAATCTGACTGCATTCTGCTTTCCTATCAAAGGGGTCAGGCAAAACAAAAGCAAACAGTCACTGACATCATTTTAATATAATTCATACACCAGAAAACATGCGAGACATTTTATGAGAAAAAAAAAATCAACCTTGATTTTACAGTTGTTTGGTAAAGAATAAATTTGGAGTGGATGGGGCTGGGAAGTGACTCGCTGTATATTTTTGTTCCCAGATTCTCAAAATCTCATTTCTCAGAACCAGGAATTAAAGAAGAAAAGCTTTCCAAGGCAAGGGGTAAGTTTCTTACTGATTTCATGGAAGTCGTAGACACATTTTTCCCCCTTTTTTGTAGTGCTGGCTATCAAACATGAGGCCTGTGTACAGTAGGCAAGTATTCTACCACTGAGCCACATTCCCACCCTAGAAATAATAAGTTAAGTTGCAGAGAGTGTCCCAAATATTTGGATTTTATAACCACTGAGTTGTTTTCCAAACTTGCATTCTGTGATTCCATAGTAGAGCTCCTTGATTTCTATCAGAGGAAAGAGCTAGCTTGATGCTTGGTTTATGATGGATAAAAGTAACAAGAGGATTTTGACAAGAGGATTTATTTTTTTCATTTTTCTTTTATTATTCATATGTGCATACAAGGCTTGGTTCATTTCTTCCCCCTGCCCCCACCCCCTCCCTTACCACCCACTCCACCCCCTCCCGCTCCCCCCCCTCAATACCCAGCAGAAACTATTTTGCCCTTATCTCTAATTTTGTTGTAGAGAGAGTATAAGCAATAATAGGAAGGAACAAGGGGTTTTGCTGGTTGAGATAAGGACAGCTATACAGGGCATTGACTCACATTGATTTCCTGTGCGTGGGTGTTACCTTCTAGGTTAATTCTTTTTGATCTAACCTTTTCTCTAGTTCCTGGTCCCCTTTTCCTATTGGCCTCAGTTGCTTTTAAGGTATCTGCTTTAGTTTCTCTGCATTAAGGGCAACAAATGCTAGCTAATTTTTTAGGTGTCTTACCTATCCTCACCCCTCCCTTGTGTGCTCTCGCTTTTATCATGTGCTCATAGTCCAATCCCCTTGTTGTGTTTGCCCTTGATCTAATGTCCACATATGAGGGAGAACATACGATTTTTGGTCTTTTGGGCCAGGCTAACCTCACTCAGAATGATGTTCTCCAATTCCATCCATTTACCAGCGAATGATAACATTTCGTTCTTCTTCATGGCTGCATAAAATTCCATTGTGTATAGATACCACATTTTCTTAATCCATTCGTCAGTGCTGGGGCATCTTGGCTGTTTCCATAACTTGGCTGTTGTGAATAGTGCCGCAATAAACATGGATGTGCAGGTGCCTCTGGAGTAACAGTCTTTTGGGTATATCCCCAAGAGTGGTATTGCTGGATCAAATGGTAGATCGATGTCCAGCTTTTTAAGTAGCCTCCAAATTTTTTTCCAGAGCGGTTGTACTAGTCTACATTCCCACCAACAGTGTAAGAGGGTTCCTTTTTCCCCGCATCCTCGCCAACACCTGTTGTTGCTGGTGTTGCTGATGATGGCTATTCTAACAGGGGTGAGGTGGAATCTTAGTGTGGTTTTCATTTGCATTTCCTTTATTGCTAGAGATGGTGAGCATTTTTTCATGTGTTTTCTGGCCATTTGAATTTCTTCTTTTGAGAAAGTTCTGTTTAGTTCACTTGCCCATTTCTTTATTGGTTCATTAGTTTTGGGAGAATTTAGTTTTTTAAGTTCCCTGTATATTCTGGTTATCAGTCCTTTGTCTGATGTATAATTGGCAAATATTTTCTCCCACTCTGTGGGTGTTCTCTTCAGTTTAGAGACCATTTCTTTTGATGAACAGAAGCTTTTTAGTTTTATGAGGTCCCATTTATCTATGCTATCTCTTAGTTGCTGTGCTGCTGGGGTTCCATTGAGAAAGTTCTTACCTATACCAACTAACTCCAGAGTATTTCCTACTCTTTCCTGTATCAACTTTAGAGTTGGGGTCTGATATTAAGATCCTTGATCCATTTTGAGTTAATCTTGGTATAGGGTGATATACATGGATCTAGTTTCAGTTTTTTGCAGACTGCTAACCAGTTTTCCCAGCAGTTTTTGTTGAAGAGGCTGCTATTTCTCCATCGTATATTTTTAGCTCCTTTGTCAAAGATAAGTTGCTCATAGTTGTGTGGCTGCATATCTGGATCCTCTATTCTGTTCCACTGGTCTTCATGTCTGTTTTTGTGCCAGTACCATGCTGTTTTTATTGTTATTGCTTTGTAATATAGTTTGAAGTCAGATATTGTGATACCTCCTGCATTGTTCTTTTGACTGAGTATTGCCTTGGCTATTCGTGGCCTCTTGTGTTTCCATATAAATTTAACAGTAGATTTTTCAATCTCTTTAATGAATGTCATTGGAATTTTGATGGGAATTGCATTAAACATGTAGATTACTTTTGGGAGTATAGACATTTTTACTATGTTGATTCTACCAATCCATGAGCATGGGAGATCTCTCCACTTTCTATAGTCTTCCTCAATCTCTTTCTTCAGAAGTGTATAGTTTTCCTTGTAGAGGTCTTTCACATCTTTTGTTAGGTTTACACCTAGGTATTTGATTTTTTTTGAGGCTATTGTAAATGGAATTGTTTTCATACATTCTTTTTCCGTTTGCTCATTGTTAGTGTATAGAAATGCTAATGATTTTTCTATGTTGATTTTATATCCTGCTACCTTGCTATAGCTATTGATGATGTCTAGAAGCTTCTGAGTAGAGTTTTTTGGGTCTTTAAGGTATAGGATCATGTCATCTGCAAATAGGGATATTTTGACAGTTTCTTTACCTCTTTGTATTCCTTTTATTCCTTCTTCTTGCCTAATTGCTCTGGCTAGGAATTCCAGTACTATGTTGAATAGGAGTGGAGATAGTGGGCATCCTTGTCTGGTTCCTGATTTTAGAGGGAATGGTTTTAATTTTTCTCCGTTAAGTATAATGCTGGCTGTAGGTTTGTCATATATAGCTTTTATAATGTTGAGGAACTTTCTTTCTATTCCTAGTTTTCTTAGAGCTTTTATCATGAAATGATGTTGGATCTTATCAAAGGCTTTTTCTGCATCTATTGAGATGATCAAGTGGTTTTTGTCTTTGCTTCTGTTAATGTGGTTTATTACGTTTATTGATTTTGTATGTTGAACCACCCCTGCATTCCTGGGATGAAGCCTACCTGGTCGTTGTGAATAATCTTTTTGATGTGTTGCTGAATTCAATTTGCCATTATTTTGTTGAGGATTTTTGCATCAATGTTCATTAAGGAGATTGGCCTATAGTTCTCCTTTTTGGAGGTGTCTTTGCCTAGTTTTGGGATAAGTGTAATACTGGCTTCATAAAATGTGTTTGGCAGTTTTCTTTCCCTTTCTATTTCATGGAACAGTTTAAGGAGGGTTGGTATCAGTTCTTCTTTAAAGGTCTGATAGAATTCAGCAGAGAATCCATCAGGTCCTGGACTTTTCTTTTTGGGGAGACTCTTGATTGCTGCTTCAATTTCATTTTGTGTTATAGGTCTATTCAGGTGATTAATTTCCTCTTGGTTCAGTTTTGGATGATCATATGTATCTAGAAATCTGTCCATTTCTTTAAGATTTTCAAATTTATTTGAATATAGGTTCTGGAAGTAGTCTCTGATGATTTCCTGGACTTCCATGGTGTTTGTTGTTATCTCCCCTTTTGCATTCCTAATTCTAGTAATTTGGGTTTTTTCTCTCCTCATTTTAGTCAGGTTTGCCAGGGGTCTATCGATCTTGTTTATTTTTTCAAAGAACCAACTTTTTGTTTCATTAATTCTTTGTATGGTTTTTTTGGTTTCTATTTCATTGATTTCAGCTCTTATTTTTATTATTTCTCTCCTTCTATTTGTTTTGGGATTTGCTTGTTCTTGTTTTTCTAAGAGTCTGAGATGTATCATTAGGTCATTGATTTGGGATCTTTCAATCTTTTTAATATATGCACTCATGGCTATAAACTTTCCTCTCAAGACTGCCTTAGCTGTGTCCCATAGGTTCCGGTAGGTTGTGTTTTCATTTTCATTGACTTCTAGGAACTTTTTAATTCCTCTTTTATTGCATTGATGATCCATTCTTCATTAAGTAATGAGTTATTTAGTTTCCAGCTGTTTGCATGTTTTTTGTCTTTACTTTTGTTGTTGAGTTCTACTTTTACTACATTGTGGTCAGATAGTATGCACGGTATTATTTCTATTTTCTTATATTTGCTGAGGCTTGCTTTGTGTCCTAGGATATGATCTATTTTGGAGAAGGTTCCATGGGCTGCTGAGAAGAATGTATATTGTGTAGAGGTTGGATGAAATGTTCTGTAGACATCTACTAGGTCCACTTGATCTATTGCATATTTTAGATCTTGGATTTCTTTATTGAGTTTTTGTTTGGATGACCTATCTATTGATGATAATGGAGTGTTAAAGTCTCCCACAACCACTGTGTTGGCATTTATATATGCTTTTATGTCTTTCAGGGTATGTTTGATGAAAGTGGGTGCATTGACATTGGGTGTGTACAGATTGATGATTATATTTCCTTTTGGTCTATTTCCCCTTTTATTAGTATGGAATGTCCTTCTTTATCTCGTTTGATCAATGTAGGTTTGAAGTCTACTTTGTCAGAGATAAGTATTGCTACTCCTGCTTGTTTTCGGGGGCCATTGGCTTGGTAAATTTCTTCCAGCCTTTCATCCTAAGCATATGCTTATTTCTGTCAGTGAGATGAGTCTCCTGTAAGCAACAAATTGTTGGATCTTCTTTTTTAATCCATTTTGTCAAATGGTGTCTTTTGATGGGTGAATTAAGTCCATTAACATTAAGCGTTAGTACTGATAAATATGTGGTGATTCCTGCCATTTAGTTATCTTAGTTGTTTGAAGGTTTGATTGTGTGTACCTAACTTGATGTTACTCTCTACTGTCTTGCTTTTTCTTATCCTGTGGTTTGGTGCTGCCTGCCTTTTCATGGTTAAGTTGGGTGTCACTTTCTGTGTGCAGGATCCCTTGCAGAATCTTTTGTAATGGTGGCTTTGTGGTCACATATTGTTTTAGTTTCTGCTTATCATGGAAGACTTTTATTGCTCCATCTATTTTGAATGATAGCTTTGCTGGGTAGAGTATCCTGGGGTTGAGGTTATTTTCATTCAGTGCCCGGAAGATCTCACCCCACGCTCTTCTTGCTTTTAATGTTTCTGTTGAGAAGTCTGCTGTTATTTTGATGGGTTTACCTTTGTATGTTACTTGTTTTTTCTCTCTTACAGCCTTCAATATTCTTTTCTTAGTTTCTGAACTTGTTGTTTTAATGATGATATGTCGTGGAGTAGTTCTATTTTGATCTAGTCTGTTTGGTGTCCTGGAGGCCTCTTGCATTTGTATGGGAATATCTTTCTCTAGATTTGGGAAATTTTCCATTATGATTTTGTTGAATATATTACCCATTCCCTTCGCTTGCACCTCTTCTCCTTCTTCGATGCCCATGATTCTCAAGTTTGGTCTTTTGGTGGAGTCAGTGAGTTCTTGCATTTTCTTTTCACAGGTCTTGAGTTGTTTAATTAATAGTTCTTCAGTTTTTCCTTTAATTACCATTTCATCTTCAAGTTCTGAGATTCTGTCTCCTGTTTGTTCTATTCTGCTGGATTGGCCTTCCGTTTTGTTTTGCAGTTCTGTTTCGTTCTTTTTTCTGAGGTTTTCCATATCCTGGCAGTTTTCTTCTTTATTGTTTTCTATTTTTGTCCTGAGTTCATTTATCCATTTATTCATTGTGTTCTCTCTTTCACTTTGGTGTTTATACAGTGCTTCTATGGTTTCCTTTATTTCTTCTTTTGCTTTTTCAAATTCTCTATTTTTATTGTCTTGGAATTTCTTGAGTGTCTCCTGTACATTTTGGTTGACCCTATCCAGTATCATCTCTATAAAATTCTCATTGAGTACTTGTAGTATGTCTTCTTTTAAATTATTCTTGTGGGCTTCATTGGGTCCTTTGGCATAGTTTATCTTCATTTTGTTGGAGTCTGGATCTGAGTTTCTGTTCTCTTCATTCCCCTCTGGTTCCTGTACTAATTTTTTGCTGTGGGGAAACTGGTTTCCTTGTTTTTTCTGTCTTCCCGTCATTGTCCTTGGTGTTGTTACTGTCCCTGTACTGTGTGTAATTAAGTATTTTCTAGCTTGTAATAATAACAATGGTAATATTGAGAATGGAAGAGTGAGCTGAGATGGAAAGCAAGAAGTTAAAGAAAAGGGGAAAACAAATATACAGACAAGAGGGAGAAAGCAGAACAAGGTATCAGACAAGAGAGTTTCAAAGGTATAAACAGGGAGTGTTAGTGTACTAATTGACAGTAAGCTGAACAGACAATAGAGAGACAGAGGATTGAAAATCAAAGATAAAAAAATAAAAAATAAGTATATGAAAGTAATATCTATATATAAAAATGAATTAAAATAAAATGGAAAATAGAAAATTAAAAAAAAAAACAAAAAACCAAAAAACTTCCAAGTTTATATGTAATGCAATTTCAGTCTTAATAATTTGGATGTCCGTCTCAATCTCCAGTCCTGGAGTTGGTGCCTCAGATGTTGTTCTGTAGTTGTCTCATCAAAGGGGATGCATAAAGTAGAACAAAACTACACTCACACACACACAGAAGAAAAAAAAAAAAAAGCCCCACCAAGTGTCCCCAGTTCAAATGCAATACAGTTTCAGTAAGTTTTTCGGCTTGCAGGTGTAATTCGGTTGTTCTCTCATCAAAGGTAGGGAGAAAAAGAAAAAAAAAGCGTCTGGAGGCAGTTCTGAGAGTGGTATCTGCAACTGTGGCTTGCCTGCCTGCTGCTCTCAGCCTGTAGCTGGTGGAGTTATTTATGCAGATCTCTGGGGTGAGCTAGCACTCACCTGGTCCCACAGGCTTTGTTTGCTCAGAGTTTTCCTGTGCGGGGGCCTCTGCTACAGGCTTTCCCCTTTCCAAGCACTGGAAAAGGTGACACTGCCCCGCGTTGTCAGGCCTGCGTGTTTATTTACAGTTCACGTGGGAAGTGGGTCTTCCCTCCTCTCACAAGCGTCCCGCTCCTGGTTGCTGGGTGCGCCCCGCTCCCACCAGAGCCTCTCCGGCCCGCCCAGCTTGTTTATTTACAGTCCCGGGAAGGGACCAATATTATATCTGAACAACCAGGATCATGCTGGGATTTTAATATATCTGTTTTGGAATCAAATTATGTGACTATAGATGTACAGTTTGCAGTGATTGTAGACTTAGGACATGGATTATTATTCTAAGCTAAACTTAACAACTTGGGGAATTCTTTGGAAGTGATGGGAGAAGCAACGTGGACAAGAAACCTTCTCCTGTCCCCTGTCTACTGCTGCTCACATCCAAGTGGGAGGAGAGACCTTCCAGTACTCGCTAGGCATTCAAAATCCACTTTTCTTTCTTCATCCAAGCAGTCACTCTCCTGGTCAGTCCCTTATCATCTCTTTGCACAGTCAATTTAAATTCTTACTTCCATTTTCCCTTGTGACATTTTCTTTGCTGAAAACATTTCCTTCCACACAGTCTCATCCTGTGTCTGATTAATTCCTTTAATTTTCTGAGTTTCAGTTCAGGAGATTTTGCTAAGACTTGGAGTCTACTCTTTTAGAAAGATTCCCTAGCTTTCTCCAGATGTCTTGGGGCTCCTCTTCTGTTTTCAGTTCCCCAAGGGTATAATGTTCTCACTGAAGTAACTTCATGGCATTTCACCCCTATTGAGAAGAAGGACTCTGTCTTGGTCACTCTGTATTTTCTAAACATAACAAAGTACTTACTCTATAATACTTGCTCAGTAAAGTCTTTCTCCAGGCTCCAAAACTTGCCCTGAATTTCTATTCCACCATACCACTGGAGTCAACTATACATTCACATATACTTCTTGCCTTTTCCTAAGACATGAATTGGTTGAGAAAATGTTTTCTTTCAATGTCTACTGCCATTATTCTCCATACTTTACCTATCGGTACCATCTCTCTACTTTCATTACCTTAATTCTTAAAGAACATTTAAGATGCAGGCAAAAGTCTGTTTTCCTCCTTATAATCCCCTTGGACCTGGGCTTGGCTTTATTTTCTTTGTTGTCTTACCATTCTACATTCTTCCACATGCACCTTTGGTATTACTGGGCTTTGAACTCAGGGCCTCCAGCTTGCCTAGATAGGCCTGTAGCCATTTGAGGCACAGCTCCAAGACCTGTGATCTCTGACACAGACTTTAGTCCTACTGTGCTGTCCCATGGGTTTCAAGCTTTTCTGATTGCACATACACAATTACTTTTGCCCCAAATGCCTTCCTGTCAATATTTCCTGCTTTATCTAAATCCTGCCCCTCTTACACTCTCAACTTTCTTGCTTGAGTCACTTCCGCCCACAGCACCTCCCACCATGTTGCCTCCTGATGTCTCGATTACTGCCCTTTCACCTGTCCTCATTGTGCCCTGTAGTTTTTCTATGACATACTTGTTCACTCTTTCATCATTGCGACCATGTGATCATCTCCTCTGTGTCAGCGTAAACTCCTCACGGAGAAGGACAATGTCTGTCTGGACCAGTGTGTTCAGCATTTAGTACATGAATTAGGCTGTACCACAAATTCGATTGCAAAAGAAAGAAGAGGAAGAGAGAAAAAGGGCAGTAGGCATGCATTAATTTCCAGATATTTAAAATCACTTCAGGTGCTAAGTTCTTTATACAAAAGGGTGTCAGTAGCTGAATGCTTGCCAAACTCTTTCTGCAATACTTCGCAAAATAACAATTAGCTTACAATCAGAACTCATTTGATCCTCACAAATGAGCAGGTTTTGTTGATATTTCTATTTTTAAAGCCATGAAAAAAGAAATTTCAGAAGCAAGGAAGCAAAAAAAAAATCCTATGTCAATCTAATCAACACAAATCTGTCTTATGATACCATGCCCAGGACTGGCTACATAATTTATGGGAAATGAAAATGTGGGTTGCTTTGTTCAAAATTATTAAGAATTTTAAAACAGTAATTACAGTGCATTAAAATGAACTCAGTACTCCTCTAAGTATTGGGCACAAAGCAACTCCCAAGGTTGCATCCCCACGAAGCTGGCCTTGGTCATGCGTTTCCCTAATTCTAAGTTGCTCAACTTTTGAGTGATAAAAATGTGATTGGCCATACATTCACCCAAAGCAAAGTCTCTCTGGTTGGACTATTGCCTTGTTGGTCTAAGGAGAAAGAGAACCAAACACAACTGGAGGATAAGTGTTTTGGGTATCATCTCAGTGGTCCACAGAATAACCTGGCATATATACTATTCCTTCTGTGTGAGATGTCTTTCTTCCCACATCTTTACCCAGCTGAGATCTGGAACCCTTTTAAAGCACAACTCTGCTGGGAAAGACATTTTCAAGCCATTCCTCTGCTAGGTCTAAATCATTGCCTTTCTATACATTTCACTCTCTGCTGCCTGTAGCACATCACCTGTGTTGGTTGTAGTCCTTTAATTTATATAAGAGCAAACTGGGGCTAGCAGAGTCACATAGCTAGAAAAGCAACATGGTTGGGACAAGGTAGGCTTCCAACTCCTTTCCCTGGTGGTACAGTATTATTTTGTGTTCCTCTAATCTAATATGAGGTCACTGGCCCAACTAGAATGTTCAGCATTGGCCCTTGCTTTCATCCTTCCAGAGGCACACTGAGGGTAGAGGGGTGACATCTGGTTCTCGAGGTGGAAGGCAATACACAGGCGAGCCTGTGCATCTGACCTGGGCTTCGTGTTCAGGTGGAGGGGCATGCACGGCCCAGTGCACACTATATCAAGTTTGCATCTCCAGGAATGACAGAGAAAGATGAGCCAAGAAGGTTCATTGAGAATAAATCCTAACAAGCTGTTGCTTGATCTGAAAAGGTAGACCAAAGTGGTACACTTTCTGGGAAGCTTGAAGATAGTCTTAGCCTTCTTTACAAGACTTCTTTTGCTACAGTGCTGATGCTCTTTGTAGCATACGGGAACTGCTCCCATGGAAATAGGCATGCTACTGTCTTATATAACTTTTAAAGCTTGAATTCACAATTTGTGTTTCAATAATGCATTTTAAGATGTTATACATATATATGTATATATGCATACAGACAACAATAATATATATATTTTCAACAGCTAGAAGAAAGGATTTTGAAATTTTTTTTACCATAAATGATAAAAGTTTAAGCAGCTAGATATGTTAAACCTGATCTAGGGCTGACCACAGTGGCTCAAGTCTATAATCCCAGTTACTTGGGAGTTAGAGATTGGGAGGATCACAGTTTGAGGATCACAGCCTCTGCAAATAGCAGGACCTCATTTCAACCAATAGTCGGGTGTGTGGCACAGGCCTATCATCCCAGCTGCACACATACAGAGAGTATAATAGTAGAGGGTGACACTCTGCATAGAAGAGGCAAAAGTGCCTCTTGAAATATGTTAGCTGTTGAGGGACCATGGAGGGAGAATTAACTGGCTTAAATAATTGAAAATTCAGGAATGGATTTTTAACAGGTGTTTTAGAGTGAGGTCGGGGACTGGGAATTTGTAAAATAAATTCATAAATCTCTACTAATCCTCAAGCAGAATACAGAAGTACTGGTTTGAGTGAGCCTCCTATTAATCAGATTAGGCCCTAGGTCGTTAAACCATGAGGCTGCTGTTCATACAGACGTTATTTCTCCATTAACAGTAGAGTGGTCACATGGGTACCGAACTCACTGTAGAGTTAATTTTTGGAATAAAAAATTCTACTTATTTTGTTGATACTTTTTTAATACATTTAGAAGAAACTGTAGGGAATTACAGAAGCCCACCTGTCGGCATGTCCCAGGGAATTGTGCTAATTACTTTTATTTCAAACTGATACATAATATTGCACGTATTAATGCATAATCATATGAAATTTTGATGTATGTATATATTCCATAATGTCTAAATCAGGTTTAGCATGTCTGTTTCCTCAAACTTTTCTCATTTATGGTAAAAACTTTCAAAATCCTTTCTTCTAACTGTTGAAAATATATGCATTATATTATTGTTGTCTGTACACACCCTGCTGGATAAACTATTGCACCAAAACTCTTACTGGTATCTAACTATAACTTAGTACTCACTGATCAGCCTTTCCCTGTCCCTCTGCCCCCAGCTTTCCCCCGTCTTTGGTGACCACCATTCTGCTGTCATTATCTATGAGCTGAATTTATTTTAGATTCCACATATGGGTGACATCATGGGCTTCTTGTCTTTCTGTGCCTGGCCTGTTTCACTTAGTACAACCATCTCTAGTTCGGTCCAAACTGTCACAAATGACTGTATTTCATGCATTCTTTTTATGGCCAAATAGTGTTCCATTGTGTATCACTAATTATTGAATAACCTCTCTGTAGATTTCAGCACATCATCTCCTCCAGTATGGTTAGGGGAGGCACATTTGTATCCAAACTGTAAAGAAAAGTGCGCAGTGGAGACTGACATACCTAATAAAGGACTGATCTACCACGTCTGCCAAGTTCTACATGGCAAAGACTTTGGGTCTGTCTCCTAACATTTCCTGAATGTGCACTCTTTCAGGAACACAGCAATATTACCTCCTGGCCTTCCAAGTCAATCATTCAGCCTTTTCTTCTCTGTCGTTGTGATGAGGAGTCCACTTTGAAATTTTCAGTGGGCATTCACATTTAGCTTTCCAAGTATATAGCATTTACTCTAGTTGGCGCCAGAATTCATCAAGCCTGGAGCAGATTAAGATGTGTTATTGCAAATAGGGTGATGTAATGTAATGGCTTGTGACATAGAAAAAAAGATTTTTGAAATTCCTCAAGTTTCCTTTCAGTGTATCAAGAACACTGGGGGATGAAGGAGAAGGGAAGATGTTCACAATTCAGCCAGAAATGTCTGTTCTGATTTTTTTTCTCCCTTCTGCTGCTGCTTAAACACATAAAAGGAAGTAAATAAAAGCAAGCAAACGAGACTGGAGTTGAATTACAGTGCCATTTCTTCCTTGAGACTGAGCTTGCAAGCCATTCCTCAATGGTCTTGTAAGGCAAAATAGTCTTATTATCAACTCAAGTGCTGAAGGAGATGGAGATGAGCACAGATAGTTGGCACAGAGTATAGACTTGAACCCAGGACAGGTTGACTAATCACTCTTAACTGCAATACCACCCCGCCTCTGTGTGCTGTCTTGTTTCATTTTTTGATAATGAAAAATTTTGAGTGTACTTATAATCAACAGAAAACACTGCAGAGACACAGAAAAGAATAAAGTTGCCGTAGAAAAAGTAATCCATAAATTCTATAACCAGGTAGAAAGTATGAGTTCAAAGGAAAATGTGATACAGCTATTAAGAATTTGTCATGGAATTATAAAACATTGCTTTATTGTGTGATTTTTCTCTTCTGTGTTTTTATTGTTGTGCTGGGTAGGGATACATTGTGACATTTGCAAAAGGTCTTGTAGTATATCAAATATATCATACTTGAATTCACCCCTCCACCATTCTCCTGTATCCCCTCCCCATTCCTGGAATAGTTTCAGCACATATCATTTTTCCATTTACATTTATGTGTACACAGTATTTGCACCATAATCATCCTCCTTCACCCTTTCCCCACCTCCTCCCCCTCCCACTGGTACCAGCCCCCTCAGCAAGACCTGTCTGCCCTCTTGTTCTCCGATTTTGTAAAAGAAAAAAACAATGACATTTTTGTTTGTTTAAGGATAGCTACATAGGCAATTTCCTTGGAGTGGTGCTAATTTTTGAAGTTAATTAAAAATGATAAAAGGCAAAATAAATTCATTAAAATTTTTATACTTTTATATTATGGAATAAACAGATTTCTGATATTATTTTAGCTGATGCAAAGTCAGTTTACCTGGTTTAAAATCTCCTAGGATTTTGAGTAGAAATGGAGATTTAAACTGTAGCTTGAACTCTGTGTGTCTCGCTAAAAAAGAAAGTTTAAGCTGTGTCTTGCTCAGTTGCATACAAGTTGAAAATATCTTTCTCATGTGAATATGGTGAGCAGTTTTATAATTACTGATGATCATGAATGATAATGTAATTTATGGTCTTAATGTATTAACTACCATAAACTTTTATAATAGATTTGTAATTTTCTCAGAGTTTCAGAAAGTAAAGTAGTTGTACCAATAAAAAATGATCTTTGATGTTCTTTTAAATAGGGTGCTCTGTTTATATTCCGGTCATTCCCTTGGGGGTGGTAGAAATACTTCAGAATCATTTGGGTAATCAATCTTCTTATACATAGATATATTTTGAATTTTTGTGTAATCTAATCCCACCATCCAACAGAATATAAACTATCTTTGTCATCCAGGTATTATTTTTACTTTTAGGCACTTGACTCTTTATTTACATGTTATTATTTTCCAGTAGATTATTTAAACTAAATGAGACATTTCTGACATCAGCTTTCAAAACTTGATGGTTTGGTTCTCTTGTACTTATTGTTTTGTAGACTTGGCGTCTCTAGTGCAAGGCTTGCTATTGCTCATAAATGTATAGTGTTACCAATTAAATGATGTAGCGGTTCCACCAACGTTAACCACCCTGGATTAAGATGCTCTTGGGCAAGTAAGCAACCAATGGAATTTAGAAAAGCCACTGGTGTCGTGTGATATTGAATGTCTGAGATCTTGGTTAGGAAATGAAGGTGAGTCAACACATTTCATGCATTGAATAGAATCGAGTGGGGGCAGGGGGGAACCCAGCAGAGACTATGTGATTCTGACTTCCCAGAGAATTGTAAGGATGCAAAATTTAACTCTGAGAAAAGTCAACAGTTACATTAATTGAGTCACACAAATTGTGAAATACAAGTCACAGTTTTCTTTAAATTGAGACTGAATAAAATGAGAATTTTTATGAAACATCCTATTCAATTAATACTAGTAAAAGTCATGGGCAGCTTGATGCTTCTCCATCAAACACTCGCATTCTGTCTTTCCCTATCGGGTTGTTTGGTTGGTGTTGCCTGCCGTGATGAGATCTGCTCTGCCATCCCTCTCCATTAGGATGGACTGAAACCTATGAAAGCAACAGCCAAAATAGGTCTTTCCGCCCTTAAGTTGTTAAGTATTTTATCACAGCAGTGACGTCTCATGAACATAGATGCTCTTTGGAGAGAAAAACTTTACCTGCTGAGCTCACTCTGTTCTCTGGACCTGGATGAGTTACTGGCACATAGTAGAGCCTCACTAAATATCTGGCACGTGTGTTGGTTGCTGGAGCTTATGCCGGTACTCCTTCCTTCTTGGAGGCAGAGAGGATCATGCTTTGAGGACAGCCCTGGAAAACAGTTTGAGAGATCCTATCTCAAAAGTATTCAGTACAAAAAAGGGCTGGCAGAGTGGCTCAGATGGAAGAGTACCTTGCCCAACAAGCAGGAGGTCCTGAGTTCAAACTCCAGTACCACCCAAATAAACACATAAATAAAAACTAAATACTTGGCATGTGGGTGAAAGATTGAGTAAAATAAATGAAAGCTAAACATAGGCATACATAATTCTAGATACCTAATTTTACTGAACTATTGCAAATATTGAATTCATATGTGTGTCAACATAATTGATTGTGGTATTTGATATATTTCCTGTAGTATTCATAACAAAAATTGTCCCTTCATGTTTTGAGTTCAGCATTTGTTAGATCAATAGTCAGTGATTCATTTCCATTCCATTTTACTCTTAAGAGTACTTAAAAAGTGTCACAGGGAAAAAATAAAATCAGTGTCTTGCATTGATGGGTAGTGGGAAATAATTGGTACCTGATGGATGGATTTGGAAAAGCTTAGTGGCAGGAAAAAAATTTGCCACATCCATGGAGAGAAAGTGAGGCTTCATTAATCATATCTCTAAGAGTTTACTGATACAAGTTCATATGCTACAATAATTCACATTTTGGATGTTAGCTTCTCACTTCTAACGTGCTGTTTTGGTTACAAGCTGATGCTCAATCAACATTGTTGCTAGGAATATTAGAAAGAAACACTTGATTGAAAGCTTCTGGCATTATTGAAACAAGTAATCCAATTGCTCTGAAGGTTCTCATAATCTTTAAGTGTTTTGTTTGAAGTCTTTGCCTTAGTGTAACCACTGCTATCAATTTCAAAGTCACAACTCTCCATTAGGCAAACCTGAACTCTACAGCCTAAAGACACAGGCTGTCCTGACTAGCCCTCTGGCTGTTGCTTGGAGGAACCTAGACATCTCACTGCCATGGGTATTTGGAAGGAAGACTCCTGCGGGCCACATGGAGGAGACAGATGTGTTGACACCCTGGATAGGTGATGCGCTCCTGAGAGAGTGGAGTGGGCCTCAGAAAATCATGGTGAGGTTAGAAATTGCCAGCAGCAGGGACCCACTCATCTTGAAAGAGCAATGGTGACAGATCCTGTCATAGTGACAGGGTTCTAGAAGAAGCAAAAACACACCCCATGAGAAAAATCAGGAAAACCAAGGCCAGAACACCAGTGACTAAAAAGTGAGAACTCTCTTGAACCTTACAGCTCTAATCCAAGTCCCCTCTCCAAACCTAGATGATCTAGAGCCAGCCTGTAAGAGACGGAAGAGGAAGTTGTGGGCAGTGAAACAGAGGAGGGGTAATGGCTCCCCCCCACTTCCAGACTCCAATAAACTCTTTAGCCTGAGCCAGGGGAGCATTACCTAGGAATATTTTAAATACTAAAATTAAGCTCTTTGTGAGTAAATGTGACTAGAGAGTCCTTCTTTCTTGACAGTGATCAGAAATGGGATGGGATGTACTCAGATTTCACTGAAGAGTAAAGAATGAGCCCCACCCATACAGATTTGAGTGGGCAGTGAGAGAAAAGCAGGAATAATCACAGCTATCAGTGACTCTGTGAGTTTTCCATCAGTGTTTCCTAGATCACTGGCTCACAGACTGTGGTACACATGAGAACACCAGCAGGCTCTGAAAGAACGCCTCAGGGCAGGCTCAGTGAAAGAACACAGCTGAGGCTCTGTCCTACCAGATCCCCAGGTAATTGTGACTCAATCAAAGGTTGAGAGCCACAGTGCACTAGATCTCTAGGTCATTGTCACCTTGCTTGGATGTTTTTTGGTTTTGAGACAGAGTCTCACTGTATTGTCCGAGCAATAGCCTGCCTCAGCCTCCAGAGTGCTGGGATTACAGTACTGCACCACTGTGCCCAGCTATATAGCTGCAACTCTGTACCCATTGACTAGCACCTCCCTATTTCCCTCCCCGCCCAGTCCCTGGCAAACACCCTTCTCTGCTTTGATGGCTTTAGCTATTTTAGGTTCTTTATATAAATGCTATCATGTAGTCCTTCTGCATTTGGCTTTTTGCACAAAGCATAATGTCTTCCAGGTCATCCATGTTGCTGCATATGGCAATATTCCTTGTTAAAAAATTGAATAATATTCTTGTGTGTGTGTGTGTGTGTGCATGTGTGTGCTTGTGTGCACTTTCCTGATCCATTAGTCTATCAACAGACATTATGAAGCTTCCTAAATTAACTATTGTGAATAATGCTGCAATGAAAATGGGAGTGCAGATAGCTCCTTGAGGTCCTGGTTTGCTTACTTTGGATACACACTCAGAACTGTGGTTGCAAGGTCACACGGTAATCCTATGCTTAATTTTTTGAAGAAACTCCGGGCTGACTTCTACAGTGACTGTACCAGCTCCCATCCCCATGGCAGTGTACAGACTCTGCTCTTCTCCACATTGTCTCTAACATTTGTTCTCTTTTGTTATTTTTGTAACTATGCTTCTAATAGGTATGAATAGATATTTCATTGTGGCTTTGAGTTGTATTTCCTTGATGATGTGTTTTCACAATCGATTGACCTTCTGTAGGGCTCCTTTGGATCTTTGGAGGCACGTTTGTTTGGGCCCCTTATGTATGTGTCAATCACGTTATCTGTTGTTGTTTGGGGTTTTTCATTGAGTTGTATGAGTCCTCTGTATGTTGTGGATATGAGCCCCTCCTTAGATGTGAGGTCAGTAAACACTTCCTCCCTTCCAAGGCTGCCCTTTCCTTCTGCCAATCGCTTCCTTTGCTATGGAGAAAGATGCTTGAGTTTGATGTGATGCCATTGGTCTATTGTCACTTTTGGTGCCTCTGCTTTTTCTGTCATATTTAGGAAATTATTGCCAAGGCCAGGAAACTTTCTCCATATGTTTTCTTCTAGGAGTTTCATGGTTTCAGGCATTATATATAAGACTTTAATTGAGTGGATTTTTCATATATAGTGTAAGGTAAGGATTAATTTTACTCTTTTCCATGTGGATATCTAGTTTGTCCAAACACCATTCATTGAACAGACTAACCATTTTTTTTTAATAATGTGTTTGTGACATCCTTGTCAAAGATCAGTTAACCATATGTACATGGGCTTACATCTTACTCTCTATTCTGTCCCAGTGGTCTGCAGGTCTGTACCACACTGTTTTGATTCCTGTAGCTTTGTAATGCATTTTAAAATCAGGACTTATGTTGCCTCCAGTTGTTATTCTTTTTTTTTTTTTTTCATTTTTCTTTTATTATTCATATGTGCATACAAGGCTTGGTTCATTTCTCCCCCCTGCCCACACCCCCTCCCTTACCACCCACTCCACCCCCTCCCGCTCCCCCCCCTCAATACCCAGCAGAAACTATTTTGCCCTTATCTCTAATTTTGTTGTAGAGAGAGTATAAACAATAATAGGAAGGAACAAGGGGTTTTGCTGGTTGAGATAAGGATAGCTATACAGGGCATTGACTCACATTGATTTCCTGTGCGTGTGTGTTACCTTCTAGGTTAATTCTTTTTGATCTAACCTTTTCTCTAGTTCCTGGTCCCCTTTTCCTATTGGCCTCAGTTGCTTTAAGGTATCTGCTTTAGTTTCTCTGCATTAAGGGCAACAAATGCTAGCTAGTTTTTTAGGTGTCTTACCTATCCTCATTCCTCCCTTGTGTGCTCTCGCTTTTATCATGTGCTCATAGTCCAATCCCCTTGTTGTGTTTGCCCTTGATCTAATGTCCACATATGAGGGAGAACATACGATTTTTGGTCTTTTGGGCCAGGCTAACCTCACTCAGAATGATGTTCTCCAATTCCATCCATTTACCAGCGAATGATAACATTTCGTTCTTCTTCATGGCTGCATAGAATTCCATTGTGTATAGATACCACATTTTCTTACTCCATTCGTCAGTGCTGGGGCATCTTGGCTGTTTCCATAACTTGGCTATTGTGAATAGTGCTGCAATAAACATGGGTGTGCAGGTGCCTCTGGAGTAACAGTCTTTTGGGTATATCCCCAAGAGTGGTATTGCTGGATCAAATGGTAGATCGATGTCCAGCTTTTTAAGTAGCCTCCAAATTTTTTTCCAGAGTGGTTGTACTAGTTTACATTCCCACCAACAGTTTAAGAGGGTTCCTTTTTCCCCGCATCCTCGCCAACACCTGTTGTTGCTGGTGTTGCTGATGATGGCTATTCTAACAGGGGTGAGGTGGAATCTTAGTGTGGTTTTCATTTGCATTTCCTTTATTGCTAGAGATGGTGAGCATTTTTTCATGTGTTTTCTGGCCATTTGAATTTCTTCTTTTGAGAAAGTTCTGTTTAGTTCACATGCCCATTTCTTTATTGGTTCATTAGTTTTGGGAGAATTTAGTTTTTTAAGTTCCCTGTATATTCTGGTTATCAGTCCTTTGTCTGATGTATAATTGGCAAATATTTTCTCCCACTCTGTGGGTGTTCTCTTCAGTTTAGAGACCATTTCTTTTGATGAACAGAAGCTTTTTAGTTTTATGAGGTCCCATTTATCTATGCTGTCTCTTAGTTGCTGTGCTGCTGGGGTTTCATTGAGAAAGATCTTACCTATACCTACTAACTCCAGAGTATTTCCTATTCTTTCTTGTATCAACTTAAGAGTTTGGGGTCTGATATTAAGATCCTTGATCCATTTTGAGTTAATCTTGGTATAGGGTGATATACATGGATCTAGTTTCAGTTTTTTGCAGACTGCTAACCAGTTTTCCCAGCAGTTTTTGTTGAAGAGGCTGCTATTTCTCCATCGTATATTTTTAGCTCCTTTGTCAAAGATAAGTTGCTCATAGTTGTGTGGCTTCATATCTGGATCCTCTATTGTGTTCCACTGGTCTTCATGTCTGTTTTTGTGCCAGTACCATGCTGTTTTTATTGTTATTGCTTTGTAATATAGTTTGAAGTCAGATATTGTGATACCTCCAGCATTGTTCTTTTGACTGAGTATTGCCTTGGCTATTCGTGGCCTCTTGTGTTTCCATATAAATTTAACAGTAGATTTTTCAATCTCTTTAATGAATGTCATTGGAATTTTGATGGGAATTGCATTAAACATGTAGATTACTTTGGGGAGTATCGACATTTTTACTATGTTGATTCTACCAATCCATGAGCATGGGAGATCTCTCCACTTTCTATAGTCTTCCTCAATCTCTTTCTTCAGAAGTGTATAGTTTTCCTTGTAGAGGTGGTTCACATCTTTTGTTAGGTTTACACCTAGGTATTTGATTTTTTTTGAGGCTATTGTAAATGGAATTGTTTTCATACATTCTTTTTCCGTTTGCTCATTGTTAGTGTATAGAAATGCTAATGATTTTTCTATGTTGATTTTATATCCTGCTACCTTGCTATAGCTATTGATGATGTCTAGAAGCTTCTGAGTAGAGTTTTTTGGGTCTTTAAGGTATAGGATCATGTCGTCTGCAAATAGGGATATTTTGACAGTTTCTTTACCTCTTTGTATTCCTTTTATTCCTTCTTCTTGCCTAATTGCTCTGGCTAGGAATTCCAGTACTATGTTGAATAGGAGTGGAGATAGTGGGCATCCTTGTCTGGTTCCTGATTTTAGAGGGAATGGTTTTAATTTTTCTCCGTTAAGTATAATGCTGGCTGTAGGTTTGTCATATATAGCTTTTATAATGTTGAGGATCCAGTTCTGTTATTCTTGCCCCAAATTGCTTTGGCTGTTGAAGTCTTCTCTAGTTGAATATGAATTTCAGGACTTTTTGTATTTCTATAAATAATGCCACTGGCTGGGATTTTCATAGAGATTGTATTGAATCTATAGGTCACTTTGAATTGTATGGACAGTTTAATAATATTCTTTCTTCTGATTCCATCTGGAATTGAGATATAGGATATCTTTCTATTTATTTGAATGTTCTTTCGTTTTTCTACAGGTGTTTACAATTTCCATACATAATTTTTTCATCTACTTGGTTAAGTCTATCTTAAGCATTTTATTCTTTTCGATGCTGTTGCAAATGTGATTGATTCTTTTTGGGGTGATACTTTTCAGTGTATTGAAATAAAACTGAGTTTTGTATACTGGTTGTGTATACTCAACTTTAATAGATTTGCACATTAGATGTAAAATGTTTTTGTGGTCTCTTAGGGTTCACTGCATATAGTATCACGCCATCTGTTAACAGAGAGAATTTTAATTCTTTTCTCATTGACTGCCTTTTGTTTATTGCCTAACTTTCCTGGCTAGAACTTCTAGCATTATGTTGGACAAAGTGTAGATAGTTTCCCTTTTTTTTCATGGAAAACTTTCTGTTTTTCACCATTGAATATGATGATAGCTGAAGTGTTTTCATGGGTGGCCTTCGTAGCTCCTTCTATACTTAATTTGTTGAGAGATTTTATAATGAGATGTGTTGATGTTTCTGCATCTATAGAGACAATTGTGTGAGTTTTCCCCTTCATGCTTTTAATGTGCTCAGTTATATTTACTGATTCATATCTATTGAACCATCCTTGCACTGCAGGAATAAATTTTACTTGGTTATAGTACATGATCCTTTTAATGCATTGTTCAATTCTGTTTGCTAACATTTTGTCAAGGGTTTTTGCATCCATATTCATCATGGATGTTAACATTTCATTTTCTTTTCTGGTGGTGTTTGGACTTAATATCAAGAAAACTGGTCCTGTCTGGGGGTTGGTACCAGTGGGGAGGGGGAGGATATAGAGAAGAGGTTAAGGAGGTGAATATGTTGGAAATATTATGTTCTCATTTATGAAAATGGAAAAATGAGACCTGCTGAAACGATTCTAAGAAAGGAGGAGAGGAGATAAAGGAGAATGATGGAGGGAGTGAATTTAACTAAGATAGATCTTAAGCAGTTTTGCAAATGTCACAGTGTAGCCCCAGTACAGCAATAATATGATAATAATTTTTTTTAAAAGAAGATGCTGGCCTGAAAGAATGGATTGGGAGTCTTCTAATTGTGGATGAGTTTAAGGATTGGCATTAGTTTTTTTAAGTGTTTGGTACAATTCTTCTTGGAAGACTTCTGATCCTAAGCAACTCTTTGTTGAGTTTGTGATTTACTGATTCAGCTTCCGTATTTCTTATTGCTATGTTCAGAATTGCTATTGCTTCTCGATTCAGTCTTGTTAGATTGTATGTTTCTAGGAATTTACCCAGCTTTTCTACACTGTTCATTGTGTTAGTATCTAATTATTTATGATAGTTCCCCATGAACTTTTTAAGCTTCTTTAGCATCAGTCATAAAGGCTCTCTCTTCTTTCTGATTTTGTTTATCTGAAGCTTGCTCCCTCTGCCTTTGCATTTAAAAATATCTCTTTCTTGACTTCCCACACCCACTGTAGAGGGATGTCCTCTGACTGCCAGAGGCAAGGCTTCAGGCACAGCTACCATCTATTCCCATCCAGCAAATGCCGAAGTTACAGCTAAGATCCATGCTTTTGAACTTTGACTTCCATTTCTCTACCCATTCCCATCCTCACCTTCTCAGAACCTGTGAAATCACAACTGCAACCCTGGTGATTCCTGGTGCAGTGAGTTTTTCCTGCATTTCCTGAACAATAGGGTCTTCTAGGAATGGTTCTGCCCACTGCATATTTACTTCCTACCTGTTGCCCTCAGTTCACCTGTGGCATGAAGCCCGAGTGATGGAAAAGGGGTGCAGGTGTGGAGCTGGAAGGACCTTGATATCCACATCATTACCTGAATGCTGTCAGTTGCCTTGTTTACTCAAACAACTGTCTACAAGTGGCTCCTCTGTGCCAGCTTCATGTAGGGCAGACACCACCAGCTCTACCTCCCACCTTCTTACTTTACCTCCATGTGCACTCGCCATGTTGTGGGTGAGGTACAGAGTAGGGCTGTCAGGAGTGAGGAGAAAGACTGTGGAGGTAACTCCACACTGTTTTTCCCACAAAGATCTTGCCAGAGGAATGGATTTTTGTGGAGTGCTCTGCTGTGCTGGTGTTGGGAGGGGTGAGGTAGGCAAAGTGAAACAGTTCTTCTTACCTTTGCATTCCAACTTTTCTCATTTCTTTGTTTCACTGAGGTCCATAGCCTCACACTTGCATTCTGGAACTCTTGTACAGGTGTTGTCATCTGTGAAAGGCTGTGACATTCGTGTGTCTGTAGGGAAATAAAGTTGGGATCTTTTATTCTGCCATTTTGTTGATGTCACTACAGTGATGTCTTAATTAAGGGATACTTTCCCCTATTGTTTTAGGTTTTTTTATGTTTCCTCTATACTTTCATGTTAATATATATTTTATTTTTAAAATCTACATATTGAACAATTTGGAGTTTTAGGATTTCATTTTGCTGATATTTTAGAAAATACATTTATATATTTATCAGTGAATCACGTAATGTCCTGTGGTTGCTATAACAAATTACTAAAAACTTGGTGGTTAAAACAACATACATTTAGTATTTCGCAGTTCTGGAGCCCGGATGCCAGAAATCAGTTTCACATGAAGGCGTGCACAGAGGGCTATGTCCTCATGGGTTGTGGTGGGAAAAGCCCTTCCTCGCCCCTTCCAGCTTCTGTGGCTGCCTGCATTCCTTTACTTTTGCCCAAACCGTTAGCATCTTCAAATTTCTCTGCTCTACATTTACCTTGCTTTTTCATCTGTGTGTAACTATCTCAAAATCGCTTCTGCCTCCCTTACAAGGACACACAGGATTCCATTTAGGAACCACCATGTTCATAAGCCTGAACTCCTCCAGTATGTATGGTGGTGAATAAAATTGCTGGTCATGGGAAATATAAATTTTGGAGGCAATATCCACACTTGATATTCTCAGACTTTTAAAATTTTGCCAATTTAGTGGCTATAAAATGAATTCCTGCTAGGGTCTTGATGTGCCTTTCATTGATTATTAGTATAATATTGACTATGATGTATTTATTGTCCTATGAATTTTTTTTCAGTTTAATGTTTATGTTTTTTATACAATGTTTATGTACTTTTTTCTTTTCTCATTGACTTTTAAGGAGTTTTTAAGGTAGAATCTTTACACTAATATCTGCTGTTCCAAGCTTCCTCTCCCCAAGTCATGGCCCTCCCATCTTCCATTAAGGAGTTTTGGATAAATAAAATTCTTAACTCTAACTTTAGTTTTCTTTATTTTTATTGGGTAAGAAAACCTTCCCAACTGCAAAAACATTCACCTATGTTTTCTTAAGTTTGATTTTACATTTTCAATCTTTACTTCTGTTAAAGTTGGTTTTTTATTATGGTATGAGGCAGAAGTCAAATTTAATGTTTTCCTACTGGATGACTTCTTTTCCAGCTCCACTTTTTAAATAGGCCTTTCTTTCCTCTCCTCTTCACGCAGTGAATTTCCTTACTGAGCAGTTCTGTCTCCAGGCTTCTGTATTCCTCTACTTCATTGGTTGATTTGTCTATCATTATGCCAACCATTGTCTGTATCAGAGTTTCCTCATAAGCTCTGATTATTAAAGTTCTTTTACATTTTTAGGTTAAAAATCCCTCCCAATATGATCCACACATGAAGTTTATTTTGCATGTCATATTATCCATTTAAAATATTTTCCTTTCAAAATACATATTTCAAAGGGAGTAAAATTAATTCTAAAACCAGATATTTATTAAATATTAATAGATACTAATTAAAATATTTCCCTAGTATTAATATGCTCAAGACTTTACTTCTAAGTTAGTATATTTTGAATTAAAGAAACGCAAGTTTTAAATTCTGAGTCTGTATTCTGTAAGGATACTGCTTACTGGTTATTTCTCCAGCTATACAATGGGCCTGGTGCAGTTTATCCCTCATAGTGAATTTTTGGTAATAAAAATTACAGATTTACTATCTTCTAATTAAGTAATATTACTTAGCATTTGCATATGCTTGAGATTTTAACCTGTTCTAGATAATCAAGCTTTAGCACATTAAAATATTCACGTTTCCTTAGGGGTATATTCAAAGTCATCTCTGATAAGTTGGTTCCCTGGAAAAAATTCTCATGGGAAGAGAAAATTGCTGTAATCTGATGACTGATCAAGTCAGTAAAGGAGAGGCCAGCTATGCTAGCTTGGGTGGAAGTAGAGTTTGACTTCAAGTCCTTAATGTAAACATGTCCTGTCACCTCCCCTATACACTGGGGACCATTTGAAAATACACAGATATTTTTGAGCTTAATCAGCATTAACTTTGAGCTAAAACTAATTCTTTGTAACTTTGTACATCATTGAATGCACGTTTTTCTTGAGGGACAGTTCTTGAAGGGTCAGGTGTTTAATAGGATTCTAATATGAATCTATTCTCTGGATTTCCCCCAGTTCCTTATTATAAAGTTCAGATACATATCAAAAAGCAACTGAATCTCCAGCTCAGCATTGACCTATACTGTTAAGGTCACTAGATAAAAATACCCAGTGGAAATTCCCAGAACTTCCATCCCATTGACAAAACAAATTCCATTTGAATCCAAGTTCAGAGTCTGAGATTGAAGTGTCTATTTGGAGGATCCCAGGTCCTGTGTCAATACCCTTGATGCTGGGGACTGAAGATAGTTAGAGAAGTGAGGTTTTCATTCTTTTCAAGTTCTTTCATGTAAAATAGCTCAACAAAACATATAAGAAGGACTTCTGCAGACATACTCTAGCCAGCCATACTTTAACACTTGTTTACACTTTGAACACTGAGATTTTTAGAGCAAATTTATTAACTTATTTAACAGATGACCAAACTGGTGAATGATGATCATCAATGACTTGCCTATAGTAAGTAGTTGTAGATTCAGCACTGTTTATATTTCCTAACTATTTCAACCTAAATTTTCATTACTTGTTCCCTGAAAAGTCAAGTATATAGTTGCAACCTAAATGCTTTGAAGGTGAATGAAATGTTTTCCTCCCCCAAAATCTCTTTGTATGATGCAAGGAATAGTAATGGGAAAGCTGAAATCCAGGAGAGATGGAAAATAATGGATTTGATGAGACTGGGCTGTGGGAGGATTAGAGCTGAGTTTGATTGTCACAGCTTTAAATAATGCAAAGTCTAGCTTCACATGGTCCCTCTCCTAAGTGGAAAGGTACTCTACGAACTTATTGGCATATTTCCACTTTAATAATCCAGCACCATCTGTGGAAACAGGATCAGCATTATAGGCTTCACTAAATGGATTATATGTTTCTTAGCAAACACCTGTTCAGAGCATTTAGGTATTAGGTGACTCAGGGATTTCAAACACATCCATAACCATTCATTGAATTTAAATGTCAGGAAACAGTGGCAGTGTTAGAGGGAAAATATAATGAAAACTATTATATATTTAATTTTAAGCGCTTTGAATTTGAGATAATCAAAAGAGAAAGTCTGAATTCATTTGTAGAGAAAAGCATAATGGGTGTAGGAGTGCTTTCACAATACACCTGCACAGTGACACAGTACAGACTGTTTGACAATGTAACTGTGTGGTCCGGTCATAGGTTAATAAATTGAGGGGTCAGGGAGGTCCCCTGGATCTGCCACATTGCTTAGCTCAGGGTCTGTCTACAGTACATGGCCTGCCTGACCTGCCTGACTGAATGTGGTGGTCCTGGACTCATCATGGAACTTAAGTGTTATAATACTTAAAGAGTTTTCTTTCTCTTATGTGTGGTAACCATAGCCTGGAAAAGAATCTAGCATGAAGGTAGGCATAGACTGAATGTCATTATTATTTAATGGAGATACGCTGCAAATCTAGTGATTCAAGGAGAATCAGAAAAAATTAGAGAGGACACTAATTGCAAAAAAGGTAACTCACCACCCAGTAATTTAGAATTTGCAGAAATCACAATCACTCAGGATGCTAATATACTGGAAAATGTGTGTTTTTTGAAACTTGGGTTTTACTAGGTATCTAGACTGGCATACTTTCTAGATAGCTCAGGACCTAGAAGCAACTCAGCATCTCTTGAAAAGACAGCATGTTTAGGATATAACCCTGACTGGACTACAGAATAACATAACCTCATCATGTATCTTGAGTACTTAGCAGCAATAACATCAATGAACAGGACAGTGAACATGGCTGTGGAGAAATGCAGATGTAGCCTCTCTTCTATTAAGACAAGAAGAAAGGACAGGGGTAAAGTACATCATCCCCAAAGAAACAAAAAAGCAGATGTTCATTTTCTCTCTCCACTACCTTACTGAGAGTCCTACTGCCCAGTGTGTGGTCTTGTGAGAAAACACCTGGTAATAATAACTTTAAACCAGCATGTTGAAGTTACATATGTACAGGTCCACCACTGAGGTAATGTGCTTGTAATTTGGTGTACATGTGGGAAACATATATTGGGCTGGCCATTTCAGTAGCACTAAACTTTAAAGAAAAGTAAAAAGAAGGTAGAAATGATCCTTGGTCATGGAAGATAATTATCCTTCTAGTTAATCAAATCTTTTTCATAGCTTAGTAAAGAGAAGAGACATATAGAGGTAAATCTCTAAAAACACAACAATGTTTAGAAATGCCTGTTTTAAGACTTTATACCAGTATGATGTGTTCTAGCCTTTAGTGTTTATATAAGTCACAGGAAATAATGCAAAAAAGTGAATATTCTTATGTCCCACTAGCAGAAATGCTGATTCAGAGACTCTAGGGGAATCCTGCTATTTTAGTTCTTAACAAGCTTCCAGAAGATTTGGAAGCATAGAATCTTGAAAATTTTTCAGATTCCTAGCCCATATTCCTATTTTGTTCAGCAGTAACTGAGTTCCTAAGAGTGTGCTGTATAGCTCTAGAGCCTAAAATTTAAGAAGATGGAGACCTGGGAATGAAAATGGCTGTGTTGTGGTAAGATGAGGGCTTTCCTTTGAACAGAAAACACTGGATGATAAGAAAGGAGGGCTTTATATTTATTTGTCCTAGTAGATTGTTTGTTGTGTGAATCTGTCCATTGTTTATATCAATTGTATTGTGTTCAGTAGCTGGGATTTCAATGATGTGTTTTATCACTTACAGGTGTTGGGATATATAGAAATGGATAAAAATCAGTATTTTTGGTAGTGCAATATCTGCCTACATTGATATATTTTAGTACGTCATTTTAATAGAATATATAAAGTGGTAATACTTCTGTATCTCAGCTTTCAAGGCAATAGGTATTACTGCTATAGATTTTCTGAGCAAGACATGCTTAGTACTTCTTAACTGTGTATTTATAGTTCATAAAATAAAAGTGCTGTTTCTTAGAGAATTAGAAACAGTAACTAAATAAGAAGCTACCGCTTAGTTTTCTGGACACCAACCAACAAAAAAGAGCTCTCAGGTTAGTGTAGACTATGGACTTGAATTTATTGACTGAATCAGAATAATGAAAACCCAAACATAGAAAACTCTTATAACTTTCTCTGTGGAAAAGAAAACAGAATGATTTTTAAGGCAATCTATATATATCTATATGAATTATATATATAACTATATATAGATTATATGTAAGTATATATTATTATATATAAGTATATACATATATAATATATGAGTATATATTATATATTATAGATATAATTATATTTATATAATTATAGATATAGACATATATATCGCTAAGATACCTTCTATAGGAAATTCAAAAGAAGAAGATGATGTGGTAGTGAAATTATAAAGTGTCACAATAAAGTAGAGCAATGTAAGGTGCAGCAGGGGAACATGGAATGTGTGTTGGAAGAAAACGAAGGAACGGTATGAAGTCACAAAGGTTTTTGTTGAGTATGAACTTCTAAGTTGCCAGGGAGAGGTTAAGTATGTTCTTTGCAGATGGAAACCTAGAGAGTAAATGGATTAAGCTGATTTCAAGGTCAGACCTGGAAGAAGAAAAACGGAAACTCTGATTGTGGAAAAGACTTGAAAGATTAGTCACGGTCAGCCTGACACCTTTCCTTAAGCTGATGTGCTCCTGCCATGGGCATTCCATAGAAGGGGCTCCATTATCCTATCAATCACAGGACACATCTTTAATGATTTCCTTTGATGCTTTTCTTAATACCCAGTGCCATGTCCCTCTATGTCCTGGTTTTGAACTTCATGATTTGCTACCCTCTTTCTACTTCTACCTCATAATCTGGCTTGGCAGTTACATTAAGGTTTGCCCAATTCTTGTTTGATCTAGTCTTTGGGACCCTCAGATCATGTGATAACCAAACCGGTCACTGTCACTCCCTCAAACCCAACTTTCTTTTGCCTGTGACAAGGATGTATGTAAATAAATTCAAGTTATTAATTTTGAAGACCAATAGATGAAGTTCTACAGAAGTTAGGATCTTACCAACATCATTCAGCTGGTTAGTAGAATTTATCCCAGTGTATTTACATCCATCTCAGGTCTTTTTATACCAACCCATCTTAGTCCTAACATTGCCTTAACACACTTTGCAGACATATAAGCTTAAAATCTGTTGCTCCTAGCAAAAATTTTCAAAGAACTTCTTTTATCATTTATAATTCCCAAATAATAACATGATGACCTTACATAGGATACAAGGACTACTTGGGAGAAATTTATGCTAATTCTTCCTCTTTTGTTAGGTTCTTCTTAAGTTATTCATGCCACTAGACAATTTAAAAGTATTCTGGCTCATTGAAGAAAGTAAGTTTAGGATGTGTCAAGCAAGTTGCATGTTTTAAAAGCCAACCTAACACTGGAATGAATAAACATATTTAGTGCAGGCAGTTCACGGAGGACAATATTCCTGCTTTATGCAGCAACCCTAAGGATTGCTCATAAAAATGTGTGTTGCACAGCTGTAGAATCTAAAATTTAAGAATAAGGTGAAGAATTCCTAAAAGGAGCTGCCAGGGGCTGTTGGTATAGTGAGGGCCAGTAGAAATTGCCCATTGAAGTTTTCTTCTACCCCAAATCCCACAACTTCCCAAGGACAATTTGAATTCAGAATTAGCCATTGTCTTCTAAAGTAGGGTCATTTTCTAAAATGACTATGTCTATCTGGCACATGAGAAATCATGAAAAGCTATGAAAAAGAGGAAGATTTCCAGTTCAGTTAAGGGAAATTGAGTGTCCCAAGTAACAGAGGTGAAGAGGAATGTGTATGTTTAGGCACCTTTGATATATACATACCAGGTTCTGAGATACCTGGCAGACTATCAAATTATAATCCTATATGTAATCCAAAGAAAGAATAAACAGAACATTCCCTTTTTTATTACCATTTTTACTTATTTTCTCCCAACCTTTAATACTAAGGACATTTTCCTGGCTTCAAAGTTTATAAAATTAAATATCCTAGATGTTTCAAGTGTAAATTAATCTCTAATGGAATCCTAAAAGCTCAACTGAAATGCTCAGAATCCTATTCTGGGCTCTAGAACTGTGAAATATAAGGTTTCCCATAAACTTCAGAGGTTGATATGTTGTGTACCAGAGGGATAAACAGGTTTAGCTTTTGTTAGTTTTAGCCCATCTCCAGAATTTTGGAATGGACTGGTTTTATGGAAATGTCAGTTGACATGTATGGTTGACCACTTGGATGAAGCAGGATGAATGGGGGGAAATACTGCCTGGAAACCAAAGAAGTAAGAATAGCTGAGGGAGAAACTTCCTATATGTGTTGGCAGCTCCTCTACTTTTGCAATTTATGGCTACAGAGATGCTATGATCCTATACATGGGAAAGTCAGAGATACCGAAATTTCCAGCAAGTCCACTCACAAATAAATCAAATCTTGAGTGCACAAATTAACCCCAAATCCAAGAATGAATTTTATCCTTAAACGACTTTGCCATGACTAATGACTGCCCGGGACACCACAGGCACTGAGCGAGGGATGGCTACTGAGTGTGCTCCATTGCCAAGTCAAGGGCTTCCTTGCTCAGGTGACAGTGGGGAAATACTTCCAAGTTCCAACTCGGTTTTCCACCACATATTAGTGATTTTCTCAGCCAAATTCTTTTATGACTCTAAATTCCAATCCTGAAAATAATACATTACAGTGGTAGACCTGGAGATAGATTTCAGGATGTAAATTATTCTAGCCTCCCTTGCATTTTTTTTTCTTTTCTGTGTCTCAATATCTTCAATGCTGGACCATTGAGAGTGTCCAAGTTTGGATCTCAGTGGTGAAGCTGAGAGAGGCAAAACAAGAACCAGCAGAAGACACATACTCAAGGCATAGAGAAATACCAAGGGTCAGTAATGGAATGACAAGGTTGTAAGGAAGGTACTCATTAGGAGCAAACCACTGTGGTAATGTTTCCATGTGCAGATGTGAGAGGGTGACATGGGGTTTGCCAGGGATGAATGGAAGTGGAGAAATCAGCAGGTATGATAACACTATAGAATATTTACTTCTTTATTACTACTTTCATACTCCATCCATTTAACCACGCAGTAGCTTTCATATTGTGCACTGATGTTTTGAGAACCACAGTCCTTCAGGATGATACTTTTCATACTTTAAGGTTCTCAAGAGGACTGTGACAGCTCCCAACTTATCCCCAGCTTCTTCAACAAAGAGACTGAGGCTCAGAGAGGTAAAGCAACCCTCCCATATTCCACACCCAGGTCTGCTTGACTCTTGAGTCCTGGACTTTAACCAATGCCCTTCACTGTCGTTTTTTTTTTAACCATACTGGAAAAAAATTAAGATGTCATATTTAAGGATGATGACAGGGTCCATAGGCTGGATTTCTCTATGCAGCATCAGGTTTGAAGGAGCAGGCAAGCTAGGAGCACAGAAGCTTGGGATAGGATGGGAAGTAGCCATGATGACAAGAGTGAGTGACAATGCAATGTGTGAAGGAGACATGAAGGAGCTGAAGAGCTTGCTATTGGTCTTCCTTCAGATGAATTTCTACTTGCCTAGAATGGCGATCTCAAAAAGATGGGTAAGATGAGCCATGGGAGTAAGAAAAGGTTCAAATGTTAACCTAAGGCCAGTTCTGTAATTAATATTTAGTTTTAAAAAAGAAAGTTATCATTTTATCAATATTAGACATATGGATTGATCCTGGGGATGTGCCAGTGTCTCTGCTCTCTCCTTCTACTAATTCTTTTACCTCTTTCCTTGAACATACATGAGACAACCATCTATAATGTACACGTCCCAGTATGCCCTGAGAGATAAGGAGAAATTTTACAAGGGAGTTTGACTATGTATTGGTTTATTGGAGCCTGGCAAAGTGGACTTAATGGGTAAGGGTATCTGGTTTTAATTACACTTAAATCATTTTCCAAATGAACACATGGTTCTAAATGATTCCTGCATGAAACTATGATTGGAAAAAATAGTGCAAGAAAAGGTAAAGAAAAAATGTTAGAAGTATTGTCTTTTCTTCTCCTGGCACAAGTGTTTGGTCAGCCTCACTATAAAGTGAAATAAATGATTAATCAAACCAATAGATTCAAACCACATTACTCTTGCTGACTGCATTAAGGGTTTTGTGTATAGAAACTGAAATGATAGGAACCATTGTCATTGTATTTCTTCCTGAGGTTTAGAACTCAGCTGTGGCCTGACCAATGTGGAAAGGATGGGAGCACGTTCATTTGGAATGGTGTCATGCACTGGGGCGGCCCTAAGGGCAGATTTTAGGAATCAGCATCCTTGAGCCAGTCAGGACAAGAGGCTGTGAAAGTAGCCAGTTAGCAGCAGCGGGTACACAGGACACTTTTCACCTGATGCGGGCTGAGGAACAGGCAGCTTTCCCAGGCATTATGGATGTGCAAATAAGTCTGTGACTCACAGAGTCAGCAGCAGACTGTGTGACAAGCAGTTTGGACGGTTCCTTATTGGTTATGGGCAGGTTCATTCATTTTTCCTCTTCCATAGTCTTGGGAAGATTGGGGAGCACTGGGTTGGATTGTGACTATCTCCCACTCTACCAGAGGTGTGCTCAAGTCTGAACCCACAGCACCTGTGACTGTGACAAGTTCTCATCTGGAGATAAGGTCTTGCAGATGTAATCAAGTTACAGTGAGGGTAGACCCATATCAAATGCCTTGTGTCCTTACAAGAGGATGAAAATTTTGACACAGAAAACACAAAAGGGGAGTGGCATATGAAGATGGAGTGGTGTATTTTCAAGTCATAGAACATCAAAGATTGCCAGCAATGACAAGGAGCTAGGAGACAGGTATGGAATCCATCCTCCCTCACAAACCTCAGAAGTAACCAACCCTCCACCCCCACCCTGTGCCCCAAATAAGGAGGCCAGGGTGAGAGAAAAACTTTCTGTTGTTTTAAACCATTCGCTTTGTGACAATTTGTTAAGGCTCTTCTAGGAAACCAATAGAGAAGGGTAGAGATTAGCCCTCCATTTTAGGAGGAAATTAAATTGATTTTCCCTTTACACATCATTATCAAAGCGTTGAATCAGGCTAGCTATATGAGCGTGGGTTTCAGTTTCATCTAAAAAAGAACAGGTTATGTTGAAATCTCCATAAGAAGGGGACTAAGGTAGAAAGGAGAAAAATAGAGGGGATGAACTGATTCAGGTTATAATGCATATATACATGGAAATGTCACAATGAAACACCCTGAACAGCCATCTTAAACAAACAAAAATGTTTTTCAAAAACAGAACAGGAAGGCAAAATAGGTCCTGTCTGGGGATTGGTATTAGCGGGAGAGAGGAGATAAGGAAAGGGTACGGGAGGGTGAATATACTGGAAATATTATGCACTCATGTATGAAAATGGAAAAATGAGACCTGTTGAAACCATTCCAGGAATGGGGGAGAAGGAAGAAAGGAGAATACAACTATGACATATTGTAAGAACTTTTGCAAATGTCACAATGTACCACCAGTACAAAAATAATGAAAAAATAATAAAAAAAAAACCAGGTCAGAACCTAGGGGTGTTTTAAAGTTTCCTTATATGTCTTAAAGTGAACAACTGTGTGTTCAATGTGCTCTTTTCCTTCTCTCCTAATAGTGCAATTGTTTTGGCATGCTAGTTTGTTTTGAGAGAAATTATGACATAATTAGCACATTCCAGAGCAGGAGTTCTCAAAATTGAGCACAAATCAGCCTCATCTGGATGGCTTCTTGCAAAGGAGTTTCTAATCTTCTGACTTCTAATCCATTAAATCTGGGAATTTGCGCTTGCAACCAGTTCCCAGGTGCTTCTGGTCTGCTGACTGACTACAAGTTTTCTATGCACTTTCCTGATTTCCGCTTCACCATGACGGTGAAGCTCTAATTGGTGGGTGGTGGGAGAAGAGGAGGGCTTTATCGCCTGATGGCCAATATAAAAGAAGGAGTCTCCTCTGAGAGGGAGGAGGGTAGGGAGACACATTGGACAGGAGTTGCTGAGAAACCATCACCATGGAGATGGGGAAGATCAACTCAGGAGGAAATGTGGTGAGTTTTCTGGGCAGCTCTGAGGCGGAAGGTTAGTGTAAAGTTTAAAGTGAGCTTGAATGGTAAGGTGCCTGGCTGGGGAGATCATAAAGGGAGAGATTTGGTCTAATTTGAGTGTGGTTTTTGTCAGGCCAAGGAAATGAAGGATGGATATCAAGAGTAAGGGTTGCACACAAGGCAATGACAATATTGATGGACCATGGACAAGCTGGGAAGGGAGGGAACTGAGACCTGAGTGGCAGGTAAATATGACCATATTGACGGACTGGATACAAAGTGGGGGGTGTGTGTGAAAATTATTGAAATGCAGGTAAGAAATACAGGCTGTAGTTGAATTTTGATTTTTCTAGGTGATACTGTCAATAAGTAAATCTTTTGGCTAACCTAAGATTGCCTTTATATATGAGTAAGGCTTAATTTTGTCAGTTAGCAAGAAGTCCCCAGGTGAACAATCAAGGCTGTTACATTTACTTCTTGTTGACATTATGACTCAGCTAGCTCTTGTGAGCTCTCTCCCCTCCCCCTGTTCTTTTCTCCCTCCCTTTCCTCCTCTCCATGCCGCTCCCTCTCCCTCCCCCTCCCTGTGTGTGTGTGATAGATGTAGGGTGTTCACATGTTTGATTGTTAGCATTTGGAGGTCTATGTGCATGAGAGTGATAAATCTACATTTTTTCCTTTCTTGTGGCAAAATCTGAAGGTTTTGATTTAATAATCTGCTGCCCTCATAATAAAAGATGATGTGCAGGAGTGTTTTATTTTGCTTTGTTTAGGTCTTGGTTTTGTTTTTCCTATTCTTTGGAAGGGATGGTGTAAAAGCGGTATAATTTTTTCCAAAAGTGGCTGAAAGAATTCTCTGGTGAAGCCATTTTGGGTCTGGAATTTTCTTTGTATGAAGTTTCTTAAAGATCTGAATTTGTAAAGAGTCATAAAACTATCCAGATTTTTGTCTTTGTGTTTTCCTAAAAAGAGTTCTCATTTTATTTATTTACCAAATTTATTGTGAAAGGCTGTTTTGAGTATCCCAATGTAAGATGTGGTCCCTGGAACCCACAGCATCTCCTGGGGTGTGACCTAAGCCACACCTGCACAGCTGCAGCTCCCAGGCTCTGCCCCTTGTGTGTAACTAGGCCTTTCAGGAGATGCGGTGCCTTGACCTTCGCGGTCACTCTGGACATGAGTTTTAGTAGCAGCTGCGACTTTGGTCTAATGTCTTTTCACTCTTGTATCACTGTAATTTTTATTTTCACTGTGATTTCTTTGGTGTAAGGATTATTTAGATGGGTTTTGCCGAATTCTTAATTTTTTAATAGTTTTGGTTTTGACTTGTAGCTTAATCTCACTGTAGTCAGAATATATACATATTTATGGTGCCCAGGTTTGAGCTCAGGGCCTTGCACCTGCTAAGCAGGTGCTCTCATGTGAACCACCCCCCTAGGCCATCTGCTTTAGTTTCTTTTTCAGATAGGGTCTTATGCTTTCTCTCTGGCTGTTCTAGGACTGCAGTCCTCCTGTCTCTGTCTCCAACATAGCTGGAATTAAGTCCTGAACCACCATGCCTGGCTTTTTGCCTGGGCTGGCCTCAAACTACTGTTCTCTTCTCTTCCATCTCTGAGGAGCTAGGATTACAAGCATGAGCCACCATGCCCAGCCTGACCTTTGATCTTTAACAAGCATTATAACATGTTTGTGCAAATTATGGTTTGCCTATCGACTTTTTAAGGGTATTTTTAAACCTGTATAGTTTAAAAAACTACTAATTAGTTGTCATACCAACTAATGGCTATGGATACGTTTTTCTCAAATATTTTTATTTAGGTTTTGTATTTTTATTTCATTTAGAGCTTTTCTTATATATGTTATAAGGTAGGGCAACATATAAAGATGGTTCACTATCCCCATTTATTGTATAAATTTTACACAATTTTTCTTGTACTTTATTTCGGAAGACGCCACTTTTAACCTTTGCTAACTGGCCTGTCAAGTCCCTCAATATTCTCAGAACTCACAATTGCTATTGTGAAAATTTGTTCTTCATGTAAACCTTAAGATAACTTCTTGAAACTTTCCTCTTCTTCCCCAGAATAACAGAGTTGAGATTAGAACTGGGAACACATTAAATTTGCATATTAATTTGGGAACAATGGAGATTTCCTATTTAGGAACATCTTTTGTACAGATTACATTTTCTGCACTCCCAATAAGACTTCATATTTTCTTGTATAACTGTTATATTGGAATTTCGGTTTACCATTTACATTCTTCAGATAGCTTAGTGCTAATATGAAAAAATATTTTATATACTTAACTTTTACCCAGCCACTTTAACAACAGTTTTCATTAAATATATAGTATCATCTATAAGATTTTTAAATGCAATAATAAAAACAGAAAAATAGATGATCATATCTCATTTCTAATATTAATATTAATTTTGAAGTTAATTATTTAAAATAATTATTTGAAATAATTTTACTATTTAATTTTACTTTGGTTAGATAATGATAATATGATAACATCTCTTGTCTGCATTTAATGAAAATGCAGTTACTCAGACTGTCTTTTTCTTTTCTTATAGGTAGATCTTTCCGTATTTAATATAATTCCACTATTTATATTTATTTTATTTTTGTAAGAATAGCTGTTTAGCCAGGAGCCTGTGGCTCATACCTGCAATTCTAGTTACTTGGGAGGCTGAGATTGGAAGGATTGTGGAGCTGGACAGGAACAGGTTCATGCCCGTCATCCCAGCTGCAGGGGGAAGCACAAATAGAGGATCTTAGTCCATTCTGGCCTGGGCGTAAAGTGAGACCTATCTCCAAAATAACCAGGGCAAAAAGGACCAGAGGTACAAGCCATAGAACTCCTGCCTAGAAAGCCCAAGGCCCTGAGTTCAAACCCCAATACCACCAAAAGATTAAAAAAATTAAAAAGACTATCTCAGTTATTATAGTTTTACTGAAAGCTTATGTTTTATTTTTGACATGATTTTATTATTGACATAATTATGCCAATAATTATTGACACAGTTATGCCTTGTATCCATCGTGGTCTTTGGGATAGCCATATTTACCATTTTATTTGTAATAATGCATAGTTAATATAAAATACCATAATCAGAATTAATATAGTACTCTACAGTCCCTACTCCAAAACTCCACCTCCAGCTTATTTTGTATATTCCCAGCCATCTTGGGGCTCAGATATGCAAAATGCCAGCTTATGATATAGGCTTTCTTAGCGACTGTGAACCTCTTTGGAAGGAAGTTGCGGATTAGAATTTTTTTTCCTGGTTAATTTAAATTACTTCTCTCGTATATGGTAACTACACAATGCTCATTTTTTGCCCTCCTCTTCCTCCTCCTCCTCCTTCTCCTCCTCCTCCTCCTCCTCCTCCTCCTCCTTCTTCTTCTTTCTTTTTTTGCAGTACTGGGGCTTGAACTTAGGTCCTTCACCTTGAGCCACTCCACCAGTCCTATTTTTGTGAAAAGTATTTTGAGGTAGGGGGTCTCATGAAGTATTTGCCTGGGCTGGCTTAGAATCCTCCTGATCTTTTCCTCCTGAGTAACTAGAATTACAGGCGTGAGCCACCAGCTCCAACTTCTTATTACTACATTTCCTTAACAAGAGACTTTCAAACTCCTTCTCATGATTTACTCCAACTTCTCATGGTCTCTCTTACAGTGTCTCCTGTAGAACTATTTCTGGAGTCACAGGTATTGAAATGAAAGTATTATTACCCGAATGTTTTTGGATACTAAAACTTGAGGTAACCATGGTTTATTCTCTTAGCTATCAGATGCTGTGACTGCTGCCTCTGAGTTGTTTTGTCCAGTTCTTTTCCTTATGAACTGTTTGGCTGGTGGCTTTTGTCCACAATGGTTAAGACTCATTCCTCACAGTTTCTGTGTGTTCAACTCCAGCCTTTTCCAATTCCAAGTTAGTTGGTTTGGAACAGGTTTTTTTGAAGGCTGTAGTTCCATCATTTGAAAAATAGTGAAGTTTTTAGTACCAGTGTTTTAGAGACAGAGTATATTCTTCTATCTATGTACACATACACACATATATATGTATACACATATGCATGTATGCTCCTATATACACATACATACACATAGATATAGAGAAAAATATAGACATACAGGTAAAAGTAACACATAAAATTCTTAGCACAGTTCTGGGACATAACAAGCTCTAAATAAATAATGTTTCAGAAGTAGCAGAACAGGTAATTATCAATACTGCATTATTATTATATTTTCAATTTACTGCTTCTGCATTTTCCCCTAAAATCAGAATCTAATTTTTTAAAATTTTATTTTATCCTGGTACCTATAAACACATTTTAGAAAAATTGAACAACTTTCTGTTTAATGTCATGTGTACATTGTCATGTCAACAGACTCATAGTGAGAAATGGTACCACCTTCTGTCATTTTCTTATTTTATCAGTGAATGTGTTTTAGATCTTTCTAAAATGGAGATGCAAGTAAGATTACTGGAATTAATTTATAATCAGAACTTTTATTCCTGTGCTCAGATTTTACCAAACAAGTGAAGTAAAAGGTTCTCATTTATATTGTACTCAGATAGTTGTGCTGTGTATCACCAAGAGAAGATTTGCTGTGCCAAGGGAAATACCTGTCTTTTACCTAGGATTTAAGATCTCTTTTATGTTATTAGTTCAGAATATAAGTTGTTTAACCAATAGGATTTTTAAAATCACTTTGCATCAGCCCATTTCATTCCCTGAAGACTGTTTAACTTTAGAGTCTGTATAAGGGAGTTACTTCAAGATTTAAAAAAAATAGCATATATTTTGAATTTTATATTTCTAAATATATTCCAGTACCAACCAAGGGGTGAAAGTGAAGTAAAACAAAAAGATTCTAATTGATTTGTTTAAAAACAGAAAGTAGTTCCAGACACGGTGGCTCACATCTATAATCTCAGCTACTTGTGAGGCAAGATCAAGAGGATCACAGTTTGAGGCCAGCCTGGGCAAAAAGTTCACGAGAACTTTATGTCAACCAATAAAAAGCTGGCTGTAGTGGTTTGTGCCCAGTAGGATGCACAAGTAGGAAGATTGTTGTCCAGGCCAGCCCAGCCCAGGCATAAATGCAAAACTCTATCTCCAAAATAACCAAAGCAAAACTGGACTGGCAGTGTGGCTCAAGGGGTAGAGCACCAGCCACACACACACAAAACAAAACAAACCTAGAAAGTGACAGCTATGATGTGGGTTGTATGTCGCACAGTTTCTGAGAGCAACACCATCTGCCTGAGGGAGTGTGGAGTGTGTGCCTGGATGAGGATGTGGTTTTATTATTTTTTTTAACACATAACCTGGTTTGAAATTTTATGTGCAGACTCTCAGCCTAATTTTTCTGCTTTTGTTAACTATTTGCTGCAAGTGACTTCTCTTTTCTAGCTCTAGTCACTTCCTGGCATCTCCTTGCTTTCTTCCTGTCTTTCTTAGGAAAAGATTAACGTGATGAAATTCCTTCTTGTAAGGCCTTCGATTCCCCTTTCTTGCACAAGAGCACACATTTTGCAGGCGTTTGGGGCTGTTCTTAAAAACCCTGCTGTCTGTGTTGGAGAAAATATACTGAAAGATATTTTCAGTGTATATCTTCTCTTCTCTTTGGGAAGAGAGGTGTATTTTGCTGAGTTAGTTATCTGGAGAAATCACATCACCTTTGAGTTTTATAGTTTTTATAGTAAACGTTTTTGCTGGGATCCCTTTGTCCACTGTATTAAAGGTCCTAATTTCTTAGAAGTGGACATAGGGAAGTCTGTATAGGATTTTTAAGAATGGATTTTTCAACACAACATTGATTCTGTATTTCATGTCGCACACACAATTCAAAATAACAATAACAAATGAAAATTGGTTGGAAAGACAAAATCAAACACAAAACCCAAGAGATTCTGTGTGAGAAACACTGATAACACATACCTTAGCTCAGGTCTAGAGTTGACCTTTAAGTACCAAGTGTTTTTAATCTTCTGATCAACTCCTTCTGTTATTTAGAATTGCTGATTGGACCACAAGGTGAGAACAGTTCAAATGTGGACTCAGGTGAAAAGGATGTTAGAGGTGTTGAATAGCGACCAGAACTGAGAAAGCAAGATCACAAAAGACACAAGAGAAATTAAATTGGGTAAGTTTTGAAATGAAAAGGAAAATAGACGATATAAATTTGCCTTGCTAAGAGCAGAAAAATGGCTGATCAGATTGTTGTTGCTACCGTTTCTTTTTTTGTTGTTTTGGGGACAGTTTTATTTGTGGTTCCTTCTGCCTCTACTCAGTGATGTACTGTAGGCTTAAGCCCAGGAAAGACTCTTAAAAGAAAAAAAATCATTTCAGATGTGCAAGTAATTTATTAGTGCTTATTATGATTTCCTTTTAATTCTACCTTACATTTTGTCTCAAACGTTAGGCACTGTCCAAATTTTTCCATATGGTCAGTTATTCAGGGGCCTATTACAGACCACACAACTTTGAGCTTTGAGAGAAAATATAATTCCATTCATTTTATAGCTAAGGAGACCGGACTGGAGAGAGAAATGAGTTATCTAAGGCCACACAGCAATTCTTTCTTGAAAAGGTTTTAAATTCTTGTTTCCAGATCTCTGACCCATTGCTCTCTGCAGTACCGCCTGACAGTCATCATGTATCGTTAAGTTTTGTATTTTCTGTATTGTATTTTGCATAATTCTGGGACTTAGACCTCAATAAATTCTTATTAAATGTTTAAATGAAAAATGGCCTTTAGGTAGATAAATCATGTTTCATTTTATTGTTACAGCTTTCATTCACCAAATCCTATGATTATTCCTGGCATCTATTGCAAACCACAAATCAAATGTGCATAGCAAGTGAGTTTCGTTTTCATCTCTGCTGGCAACATTGCCATTGAATGTCCCTGTTGAAACATTCTGATGCAGGAGTTAAGGAAATTGTAAACTCGTACTTTGGGGTTATAAGCTTCAACCAAGAATGAGAAAGGAGATATAGTAACGTGTAACGTTCAAGAGGATATAACACAGGATCTCAGAAATAACTTACAGCTCCCGTTCCAACGCATTCTACAAACACAGACGCTGATGTGATGGATGGCCTCTCAGCTGGAAATTCAACAAGGATCCAGTGATTGCCTACTTTTTAGAATTATTTCCTTCCTGATAAAAAGTTGGATGACAAAGAGCAGTATGACCTGCACTGGACGTGGAGTTGAGGGCAGGGTCCTAGGTCAGTGTGGAGCAGGATTTTGTAAACAGAATAAAAGCAATGCCCGTGAGAACTATTGGTGTAGCACTAAACCTGAGTTCTGACAAAAGAAGTCTACACGTGAAACACTGCTTTTCTCCTTGCTGAGCCTCAATTGGCTCATGTGTAAGCTGGAGTTCAGGTGAGTCCCCTCAAGGGTTACTGTAGGAATGAAACAGGATTTTGTGGAAGCACCAGCCCCTACACATACTATCCACTTCTTTGCTATTATTTCAAAAATAGTCCAATATTTTGGATACTAATCATGTATGTGTCTTCTACATCTAACAGTGTAGAAGAAGTGGTGACAGAAGACATGCTAGGGGTACTTTAAAAATACCAAAGAGGTTTAGTATTGTAGTTCACACTTGTAATCCCAGCTACATGGGAGTTGGAGAATCAAAGGACTGTGGTTCAAGGTCAGTTCCATTCAAAAGTTAGTGAGATTATCTCAATTAAAAAAAACACACAAGTAAGCAGAAGACATAGGTAGAAAGATTGCAGTCAGAGGCCAGCCCCAGGGCTAAAATGCGAGACCCTACCTAAAAAAATCACTAAAAGCATAAAAGGAGTGGGGCGTGGCTCAAGTGCTACAGTGCCTGCCTATCAAGCAGGGGACCTTAATTTCAAACTGCAATACCTCCCAAAAAAGAAGCAACAAAAACAATTAACCTTCTTGTTGTTTAAATACAAGTTTTATGGGAGTTCTGCTTATCATAAATGGAAATGATTGTGGAAAGTCAGTGAGGAAATAAGTGGCAATGGAGCTGCATGGAAATGAAGAAAGTAGCTTGAGAAAACTGTGCCTGTAGACCGGTCACTACTTGAAAAGAATCACAGTCACCAGTGTATACAGTACATTGGGCGTACAGTGTATCCAAAATGCATCTAAGTAGCAGATAACATCAAGACATCCAGTGCAGCTGGGTGTGGTGACTCACACATGTAATCCCAGCTAATCTGGAGGTAGAGATCAGGACAATTTCAGTTGGTTTGAGGTAAGCCCCCACAAAAAAGTGAGACCCCCCCATTTCAACAAAAAAGTTAAGTGTGGTAGGACATGACTGTCCTACAGTTACTTTGGAGGCATAGGTAGGAGACTCACAGTCCAAGGTCAGCCTTGGCAAAAACACAAGACCTCTCAGAAAAATATCTAAAGTATAAAGGGCTTGGGCATGGTTCAAATAGTAAAGTACTTGAGGTCCTGAGTTCAAATCCCTGTATAGCCAAAAAATATCCAGTATATTCTTCTCTTGTGTCCTCTGTGTGTGTCTCCCACCCCACCCCACCCCATTCCTTCTCTCTCTCTCTCTCTCTCTCCCTCCCTCCCTCCCCTCCACTTTCCTCCCCATCGCGCATGCTCAGGTTTGGTAAGGTTTTGATGTACTTCATGGCTACTTGCTAGAATGCAGTGGGCACACGGAGCAGGCACAAAGCCAACATCCTTCTGGATGTCTCCATGGGGGAGGGTTCGGAGGCATTTCTAGTGGCTGGGGAAATTTCACACGTTCAGTTGAACTTGTGGCTGTTCCACAGTTCCTTCTCACTGGTGTTTACCATGTTCTTCATCCCAGGGCCTTCTGCATGCTAGCCATATACTCTACCACTGAGCTATACCCCAGCCCTTTTTAAAACAATATGTAAAGTATGGTAGGGTTGCTCATGCCTGTAATCCCAGCACTCAAGAGACCAAGGCAGGATGGTGAGTTCTTAGGCCAGTCTGGACTGCATAGCAAGATCCTGTCTCAAGACAAAACACAATGAGCACAGAAAACAATAAAGCTAGCATGCAGATTTCACACGTCTGTTAAAAGAACTGTTGCAGATGTAGGGAGCCTCAGGTTTGCAAGGGATGGGGTGTTGGCTCAAGATTGTATTCTTCTCCTGTAGACAGCAAGGTTCCTGCCCATGTACCAGGCTGGTTCTCTCTGTGTGTCTATGCATCTTGGATCACCTGTCCCCGACAGTGGCAATTGACTCTGTGTTTTGGAATATATTTTTGTGAAATAGATACAGTCTCTGAACCCTAATCTTACACCCATTCAGACTTTTATGACCATCCCCAGCGGTTTACATCTATGCTTTTTAAAAAGCTCAGTTGTCTGTGGAAAGAAAGGCTCCTCTGTGTTTATCACCTGGTGAAAGAACAAAACTCAACATCCATCTCACAGAAATTGAGTCGGTCAATATTCAATGTAATAAAAACAAATTGTTGTTTGAGCAAGCTGTGCTCACTCCCCTCCTTTTCTGACATGTCATCGCTGAGTCTGGCTGACTTTCTTCCTGCTGGCTTTGGTTGTTTTTTGGTCTTATTTTTCCTTGTAAGTCTCCTCAATTCTCTCCTTCTCTTTTCTTCCCTTCTCCGTCCTTCTTTTACATTATTCATATTGAAAACATAAAAAATAATTCAACAAAATATCTTCCAACAAGTCTTTTTTCTCAATAAATGTCAGATCTCCCCCATGGACCAGGTACTCCTTATTCTGAGTTTCTTGTTTGTACTTACAAAGAATTTTCATGTAAAGACAAGCCAATAAAATCATAGGCTTTCACTTCTTTTTTCAAAAATGCAAGTAGTCTCATATTCCATGCATTTTTCACCAAAAAACATATTTTTAAAATCTTTTACCCTTAAGAAAAGAGTTGCAATGAATAATGTCATACCTGCATCATTGCACATCCATGCAATTATATCTTCGGGTAAATTCCTGGAAGTCATTTTGATAGATACTTCCAGAATGCTCAGCAGAGAGGCTGTGCCAGTTTATTATCTCATCAGAAATGAACGAACTTCGCTCCCCAAATTCTTCCCAATTGAGTGTGTCATAAACTCGTGGACATTGGCCAGTTGAAAAGGAGGGTGGCGCAAGACTTTTCCAGTGTTGAGATTTGCATCTCTTTACTGTGAATAAGATTCAGTATCTTTACAAATATTTAAGAACTACTTACGTTTGCGCTCTGCTCTGTGAACAGTGTTTGCATATTCTTTGCCCACCCCCACCCCCGCCATGGGGTTTAGTGATTTTTCCTTTGGAGATTAGTGCTTTGCAATACAAACGAGGAATATATCTTTTTATTTAGTTTGCTATGTGAATTTTTGACTAGAATTATGTTTATTCTCTGGGGTCAGTTTCAGACCATGATCTTCCTACCTATGCTGTGTACCTATGCTGTGTAGTTGGGATTACAGGTGTGCACCGCCACATTGAAAATAAGGTCTCACTGACTGTTTTTTGCCTGGACTGGCCTCAAACTGTAATCCTCCTATGTCTGCCTCCAGTGTAGCGAGGATTATAGATGTGGCCGCCACCTTAGCCCCCACTTCATTATTTTTTTATTTAGCTACCCTTTGTATTATTGAAAAGTCCATCTTTTGGAGATTTTCGGTCCTGAGTAAATGAAAGAGATGTTCTTTTCCCCAACCCAAGACCTGTGTTGCTATCTGTAAAATAACCACAGAAGCCTGGAGAGTGGACAGAGAGTCAGTAGGGACTTTGGGATCTGACGCCTGCCTAGCAAGCATGAGGCCGCGAGTTCGAACCTTACAATCACCAGAAAAGAAAACAAAGACCTTACCACTTAGTGTGGTAAGTTTCCTAGGTTTTGTTTTCTGCCTCTTATCCATCAGACTTGGAGATGAAAAAATAGGAAATGCAGAAAAGGCCAAAAAAGCCCAACAAAAAACTAATTTCTCTAGTCAAATGGCCCAGAAAAGGAACAATCTAGAAAGACAGAAACAATTTAGATAACAACTTCCTGGCTCTAGCCAAATACCACAGGAAACAGCCGTGGCCCTCCTCCCACCTGTACCAGAAAAGCCTGAGCATTTTTAATTGTCAAACTAATTATAATACAATTAGTTTTATGTTGTGGTTACTTTTTTTTTTTTTTGGTCTCTGAACTTGGTGACAATCTTAAAAATTACTGAGTTTTCCCAAGGGTTCATGTTTATTTGGGTTATACCTATAAATACCTTCTGAACTACAAATTAAAACTGAGATATTTAAAATAATATTTGTTAGTTTATTTCAAAATAATGATACTAAACCCATTGTATGTTAACATAAATGTAGATTTCAAAAATGTTTTTCAAAACAGAAGAATCTGTTATGATTGGTACTGTTTTACATTTGTAAATCATTTCAATGTGTAGATTAATAAAACACATCTGGAGTCTTGTATGGGGCTCTGCCTGCAAACTGGTACAGTATATTGTTGGGTTGAAGTATATGTAGAAAATCTGGTCCAGAATTACATAGGTCAGAAAGTGAAGAATATTTTAAGTTTTCTTTGGATAGTTAAAAATATCCTTTACATTCCAATAAAACTCAACAAGTGGTTGGTTTTTAGGTATGAATCTTGGTGAGAAATCTTTATTTTTTTGGAATTCTATTTTTTTATTGTGCTGGGGGTTACATTGTAGTATTTACAAAAGTTCTTACAATATATCAAATATATCATACTTGAATTCACCTCTCCCCATTCTCCTTTATTGCCCTCTCCCCCCATTCCTGGAATAGTTTCAACAGGTCTCATTTTCCATTTATATACATGTGTACACACGCATCATATTCTCCCTCCTACACCCTCTCCCCACTTCCTTCCCCTCCCACTGGTACCAACCCCCCTCCAGGCAGGACCCATTCTGACCGCCTGTTCTCCTTCAACTTCTTAAGAGATTTGTTAGTTTTTAAACTTCTCCAATTCTGATATGATCTTGTTAACTTCAAGTGCCCTGTTAGACGTCACTTTATGACACCCTGAAAATTTACCTTCTCCACTCACTGTTTTCCTTTGAATATGATGACTGAATTTTAACTAGAACTTTTCTTTGGAAAATTTGAGCACATTCTATGTAGGCATTGTAGTCTTTAATATTTAATCAGGCATGTGGCTGTGAGGGGTTTTCCCTAAAATTTCTTCCTTCCTTATAAAAGGTTTTTGTCATTACTTGGAAAACTGTATTGTTAATGGTTCCCCTTCCACAATAAATGAAAAGTAACTTTTCTGACTATAATGTGTGGTTTGAAATTTTGGTGTGAAATCTTAAAGCCTGCCAGTGGAGTTTGGAATTCTCTTATACTAACATACATTGTCTATTTGATGCTTTGGATAGATTTTTTATCTATTCATGCTTTTGTAAAATTATTCATTGTTCATCTGGAAAATATTGGTTCACTGACTTATACAAGTCTTCCAAATATTGACATCTTTTTATTAAATAATATAAAAGATTTATTAACATCATCACTGATCTCATCAGAAAAATCTTTAAGTATTGGAAAGCTGTCAAGCTCAAAATTTTAATTTTTGCTTTTGCCAGTGGTTTTCCTTGAACTGATGGGCTTATTTTGTTCATTTTCCCAAATAGTCTGCTAAATGTTAAAGTTGGGTCAGCCATCGTGTGTCAATGATTATCTCAGTCAAGAGCGTGTTTCACAGAGGAGCCAGCTCGTTTCACTCACACCTGAACCTGTTGTCCAAGTGCTCTTCTTTGAGACAGTCATCACTCCTTGGTGTGCAGGAAAAGTGGTCTGTGTGCCTCCTGTTCCATTAGTCAGAATGTTAAAAAGTATAATAAAATAAAAACACAACGATGAAGTATAATAAAATGATGAATTTTATGGATTCAACAAGGACATACTTATCAATGTGGAGAAGAAACATATATTTTATTTTGCAAAAATAATTTGCTAAAAATTTGTTCCTAATTTTTTGCTTCCCGTTTTTTTTTTTAATTTGGCAGTACTTGGATTTGAACTCAGGGCTTAAATCTTCCTACGCAGGTGCTTTACTACTTGAGGCATGCATTCAATCCTTTTTGCTCTGGTTATTTTGGAGATAGGGTCTCACTTTTTGCCCAGGCCAGCCAGGACCATGATCCTCTGCCATTGCTGGGGTGGGCAAGAGTCACCATGCCCAGGTTTTTTTCCACTGAAATAGAATCTCATGAATTTTTTTTCCCCAGGCTTGCCTGGAAATGTGATCCTTCCAACCTCAGCCTCCCAAATAGTCAGTATTACAAGAGTGAGTCAACTGTGCCAGGCCCCTATCCTTTTTTAAAACTATGTAAGTGTGTACTGATTGTACAAAGGGACTTCATTGTGAGATGACATTTTTTTTTAAACTGAAAGTGCATGGCCAGGACAAATGCAGTGATTCCTAATACAGTAAGCATCACTGCTGTGATTTCTACTGAAATGTGAGGAACTTCACTAATGATTATTTGTGGCCAATGTCTATGCAGCAAAAAGGCAAATAAAGTCTTCATGTTATTATGAACCTCCTCAAACTGTTTGCTGGGACATCCAAAGATCAATACTCTGAGAACAACTGGTCTAAAGTTTGTTCATTTTCTACTCGTTCTCTACTCTAAGCAAGGACAAAAGAAACACATTTCTGCCTCTCTCCTCCACAAGTGACTTTAGTCACTACTGCTGTCTTTCTTCATGCTTACCTTTGTATTGTTAAATATGCTTAAACATGTATGAATTGATCTACAGGCATTAAATAATATCCTTTGATTCCAGAGATTGGAGAGGAGCCAATTATAGAGGAATAACTCTCCTCTCACTTTCATCTTCCTTTTCCTTCCCTCACAAATGGGTATTAGTTTTGTCATCACTGCACTGTGAGAATTCAAACATCACGTTCTGTTCTGTCACCTTGATTTCACATTTGTTTCAACCGCAAGGCTCACTGCCCACTCATTTGCCATGGCTTCTCTGTCTCTTCTGGCTGAAGTTCAGCCTGCAGTTGTTCTCTCAAGAAATTCTCATAGAAGCATTTCCTGTGTTTGCTCATGTGTCTTTTGAAAGATAACTTGGCTGTGTATCGGGACCTGTGTGTAAACTTGCTTTACTTGAGTGTCTTAACCAGCATGCAGACACTTCTACCCCATATTCTGCTGTTAAACATTCCTGTGCAGAAACAGAAAGCCAGCCCGCTTTCCCTTCATAGCAGATGTTGATATTTCTGTCTGTGTCTTTTAAGCTTGCTTTCTTCATTCATCTTCAAGAATTATCTTGAGTTAATTATTCTGTTCAATTTCACTTGGTTTCTAGTCCATTATGGAATATATATATATATGTGTGTGTGGGTGTGTGTTATCTCATATATATATATATCATATATATGTGTTATCTCATATATGTATATCATATGTATTTATATCATATATATGTGTCATAGCCATGCATTTTCCTACATTACAATGAAATTTTTTGTACAATTCATACCCATTTATATGTAAAAAAAGGACTAAGTACACACACAATTTTTTCCAGATTTACTTAAGTATGTTTTCCTTGAGGCTGTAAAAATTATTTTATTATACTTCAACCTTGAATGACATGTCTTCTTAACATATATATATATATATTATACTTATATAAATATATATAAATACATATAAAATCTCTCATATATATATGAACTTTATCCTCATTTTTTATTATTTATCTCCAAAACTTTTATACTTTTCAGTTTTTTCCACTTTTTTAGTTTCTATTCTCTATATATCATGGTACATTTTGTTCATGAAGAACTTACAGGAACACTCTGTGCACTTTACTTATAATTAAAATTTAAACATAGGGAATTTTTATCTTAAGTCAAGCCTAGCTGAAATATAAACCATATGCAGTCCAGGGAGAAAGCAGTTAGTTGATGCTCAGTCATGTCTGACATCCCAGAAAATTTGGTTTCTTAATGATGCTGTGGGAGATTTCAATTTCAAGATCGTAGAAACAGGCCTAGAGGCATCCCCAGTATTTATGGTGGTGGTGGTAGTGATGGTGGAACATTCAATACTCAGTTCTGGTATGGGTCTCAGCTTTGCATACAGTTCTCATTTGGCTATGCAATCCAAAGATCTAGCCCTGTAATTATAGATTCAAAGTCTGATCTCTGATCCAGGTTACCTATAAACCTAGTATTTAGATCCATCAGACTCTTGCATTTATATTTTAGCTGCCTCTCATGAGGTTAGGTGAGACTCACACTTGCAAACCTCAAAACTCCTTTCCAGCTTCAGTTTTGTCAGGCATAAAATGGGACTTGATGTATTCAGTAAGTTAACGTATGTATATAGCTTCTACCTCAATACCTAGCACATGATGTTTGCTTAATAACTTAATACTAATGTACCTCCCTCCTCTTCCCAAGTATCTGCCATACTTCCTGTCAAAGAAAGAGGGTCTCGACTCTCAAGACCTAGCTTGTACTTCAGAAGTTGAGCTGTAGAACTTTTAAAATTAGATATTTATTGAATATTATGTTCAGGAAACTAACTTTTTAGCACTATGGTATAATCCTGGAATTCAGAGGGGAATGATCTGTTGTCCTCAAAGAGCTTGAGGTGAGCACATGTGACTAAAAAGTTAAAAAAACAATAACTGTGGATAATGATAGGTGGTTTCACTAAAGTATACCCAGAAAGCTAGAAATAGAAGAGGGTATATATCTGCTGTCTTATCACATTCCTCTTCTGCTATTCCTTCACCTATCCTTCTCAGTATTTTGGGGAACCTCCATTTTGATAGCAATTTATTTTTCTGTTTAATCTCAATCTCAGCCTACTTTTTTTTCTTTCAGTAACTCTTCCACCTTTTTCATTAAACTAGGACTGGGGGACTTCACCTGGTTACACCAGCTTTTGGGGACTACTGCTAGGCTTACCCATTCTGTAATTTATAAAATCTGGGCCATTGGCTAGAGTTGCCATCTCCCATCCTCATCTTTATCACAGTGATTTGTGTACAGCCTACTTGTTTTCAAAGACTTTAACAGCTGAATCATTGCAATCCATGGTAATTCCACGATCCTGGGTAGTGTTAGTTGAACATCAGTATCTGAACCTTCATTCCTCGACTTTCTCTTTCTTAGTGGTCGCTGTGTTCTCTCCAAACCTGCATTCTGCATATTTGGCTACACTTAAAAATCATTAACTTCCTCAAATAATTTTAAATAAGTTTTGACATCTGGAATTCTCCTGGCATTTTATGATCCTACCATTGCTGTTACTCCATTTCCACTGAACTTGATTTTTCGTTTTATGACCTTGACTTCTTACTCATTTCTAACTATATCCATCCCAATTTTATTCATTTTTTTTCTCCCAACCTAGGCTGCACTCCTTGATTTTCCATTTTAACTTCATCGTCACTCTCTTCCATGCTGTATTGGTCACATCTGCTATCCTACCCTTTGAATCAGCCTGGGGGAAAAAATGAACCATCCTCCTTCCAATGGGCTGACTGATGGTTGGCAAACTTCACCCAAGTAGGATCATTCGTTCCACTTCAAATCCCCTAGGGCTGCTCAATAGTTCTTTCCCTCTTATCCAATCCAATTGCTTCTTGCCATCCTTGTTCCTTTTGCAATTCATGTATCACACACTTGAATCTTTTCTACTTTATTCAAGTTTGCAAGTACAGACCCATTATTCACACCCGAAATCTTCCTAATTTCCTAGAAATACGACAATACCTTCTATAGTCAGTGCTATTCACATCTTCTTCTTCCATATTCCCCAAAACTAATTACTTCTACTTGATCTGATTTCTACTCCTTCAAATCTTATTTTAGTAACTTCAATTAACAATAATAATTATTGTTATTATCTATGATCAAATCTCATCTTCAAATCTTCTCTTGGTTCATCCTATAAACATATTGAGCCCTTTGTTTTCAAATGTTAGTTTTTCAGCATCTTTTTTATGTTTTCTAACTATTTTTTTCTTCTTGAATATATCATCTACATTTTTCTGTTGCCACTGAGTGAGAACTCTTGATGGGGAGTAGATTGGATGAGTAGCCAATGACACAGAGTTGCTTTGGATTTCAGTGTCTCTAGAATCTGGCTTTAGTTCCTACCACTTTACTGCAATAGGGCCGTTGATAGTTGTACTCAAGCTACTAATTTGCTGAAAATAATATTGCAGAAGATAATATTGTTTTGCTAATGTATGCTCATTTTCCTGTCCTTACAGGGTAAGAACATAGAAAGTAACTTCACAAAGTAAAGGTAGAAAAAAGGCCAGGTGCACTGACTCATACTTGTAATTCTAGCTATGTGGGAGGCAGAGAATGGGAAGATCACAGTTCAAGGCCAAGTAAAAAAGTTAGGGAGACCCGATCTTAACCAGTAAGCTGGGTATGGTGATGTCAACCTTGTCAGCCCAGCTATGAAGGGGGTGTAAATGGGGGATCATGGTCCAGCTGGCCTGAGCATAAATGCAAGGCCCTATTTGAAAAATAACTGAAAGAAAAGACTGCGTGTGTGGTTCAAGTGGTAGAGTATCTGCTTAGCAAGTACAAGGCCCTGAGTTCAAACCCCAGTACTGACCCTCCCCAAGAAAGATAGAAAAATAATTGTCTACTTCATCAACTAGAGATTTGCATATTGCTACCTTTGTCTTTTCTGCGATAGTCACTTCAACACACCTTCTTTCTTGGAAGAGAAAAGCATCATCCCAAGAATAAACCAGACCTGTGCCCAAATCCCTAGCTCTGTCAAGTACGACCATGGACTTTCTCAGGCTACCCTTAGCTTCAGCTTTCTCTTCTGTCAAATGTCACAATGTCTTTCCCACAGTGCCTCTGAATGTTGAGTGTGTGTAGAATGCTTTGCTCACAGAGTAGACACTAAGCATTTGTCTCCCTTTTTATCCCTGATTTTACCTCTCCCTTGAAGATGGATTTGTTTCTCATGACAAGTCTTATCATATTTTGTCCATTCTTTATACAAACAGTGAGTGACCAGTGAAGAGGTTCCTACCATTTCCCATGAGATAGTGTTTCACAGATGAAGAGATCTCACTGCCCTGGAATGTTTCCTGATCTTTGGCCGAAAGCAAATAGCTCACTAGTACCATATATAGAAAATTATGATGAGCAGAGTTTGTCACTTGATACTTCTCCATCAACTATGGACAAAGGAAAATTAGGCTTCCCTAAATCTTTGTCTTCAACAAAGCAGCCCTGATTTTAAGTATTTACTGTCTTTGTTCCCATAATGAGATGTAGCTTGCATTTCCCAGGTGAATTTTAAATTCACATGTAAGTTTTTAACTTTTCTAAGTAATACTGTAAAATGACTCTTTTCTTTTCGATTGTCATGGCACTCTCTGGAGAGAACCTCTTAAAAATTTTATCCCATGACATGATCTTTTGTAAAGCTCAACATTATCATCAAGATACTGAATAAAAAATGATACTGAATAAAAAATGAATAGCTATTTTATTATTTTATGGTATAAAGTTAGTAACTTTTTGGTATGAAATATTGTATTTCAACTATCATTATTTGGTCAGTATTCTCTGAATGCATATTATTTCATTCATCCTCATTAATCTAATGGACTAAATAATAAAGCTATTCTTTCACTTTAAATTTTAAAAAAATCTTTCATTTTCTTTTCTTTTCTTTTTTTTTTTTTTCTTTTTGAGGCAGTCTCTGTAGCTCAGGATGGCTTAAAACTCACTGTGTAGAATGGGATGGTCTCAAACTCACATCCCTGGCTTTAAATAAGAGAATCTCTTACAGGGGTTGAACTTGAGACTTTGTGCTTGCTAGACAGGTGTCTACCACTCAAGCCTGCTCTTGGTCTTTTTGCTTTTAGTTTGTTTTACAAACAGGGTCCTTCACTTTTGCCTGGGCCAGCCTCTGACTGCAATCCTCCTACCTCCACATCCCAAGTAGCTAGGATTACAAGTGTGCACCTCCATGCATTGCCCAAATAAAGATACTTACTGATCAACTTTTTGCTATGTTTTACTGGGTAGTTTCACCATAGTTCTTGTTCAGTATGTGCTAAGATAAAATTTGTCATGAACTTACCACTCAGGCAACATGAAATGTGATAGTTAGTTTGTGACTTTGATCAATGGAAATAAATATTCTGGATAATTCAAGCCTCATTTCCTCCTTTTTCATTAATAATGTTTACTGAAAAGTCACAGAGGATTTTCAGGCAATTGTCTCAATATTCTTCCATGTGCCTGAGTAAATAGAGAGCTAATGGGTCTGTTTGACATAAGAAATGCAATGGAAAAGAACATGAGCCTGGCAGGGATCTCCAGGGGTCATCTGAAGCATCTCTCTTCCTCTAGGCAGTCTTCTTATAAATCTTTCTTTCATGAAAAATGTCTGTCTCTACACTCAAGTTCACAGATGAGATAAGGCAGAACGAGCTAGCAAATAGGATTATGATTAAAACAATATCCAAGAAATGGGAGTGCTTTATCAGAAAGATGAGGTTAATGGGAATAAGCAAGGTCTGTATTTCACTTCAAATTCCATTTGTATATGTAGAAATTGTGGGACAGGAGTAAAGAAAAAAAATGCAGCTGGAGCAAATCTCATACTATACCCATGTTTCATACAAGATTCCCTTATGTGCTGGCTCTGATTTGATCTGAGGCTCTTCTTTACTTTCATTTTGGCAATGGACAATCATCCTCTGCTTTCAAGACAGCTGCCCACTGGGGAGAACAAAGGTGCCACAGACTTGGCTTCTGTATGTTCAAACGACAGTCTCTAAAAGAGAAGAGCTTTTTCTTTCAATTGTTCTCTACCCTTATAAGAGATTCTCCTAGTTACAGAGAAGCAGAAAAGGTCAGGGAGGATAAAATGTTAGGACTAGAAGCAGTGCAGACACACAAATGGTAAGCTGACTATGACATCCAGAAGCCTAGTTTAAATCATATTGGTGCCTTGTCCTCACTGTTGGAAACTCGGTGTGTAACTGAGATTGGTGAATGTATTTCTTACTGCTATCTAAGCTGTAAGTCAAGCATATTTCCATTCCCTGTCCACAGTGAATCACCTAAAATTTGGAAAGATGAGAGATTATCCAACTCCATCCTTAGTTACTGTTTCCATGACATGGGTTCTGCCCACCCCTCCCCTACTCTTAGGGAATCAGACCCTGTTGACTTCAATCCTGATCTTATCCTAAATTAATAGATGGCCAAGATCCTCGGTTGCAGCCATTTATCTGATGCTATCTGAATGACAGCATCTCTAGAGTAAGGAATTCTGTTACTGCCCATCTTCTACTTCTCTTTACAGCACCTCTAGGTGGAGTATATGGTTATATCAACCTTAGCTCAATGGCTGTGTTAAACAAAAGAGGGTTTTCTACATCTGCGTTTCCATTTTCCCACATTTGCTCTGGCCCACTGTCCTCTGGGTTCTGGCTGCTTGCTCAGCACAGATCTCAGCAGCCTTCTGGTTTCTTCTCATGCAATTGCACTGCCACCTGTCTCAGCCTTGGTGTGAGGTCTGAGCCATGGCCCTCCATGGTGAGAACCACTGCGACTTTGACACCCAAGTCTACTTTAATGGAAGCCACAGACGCTGTGCCTCTTCACACTACTTTCCAGTCCAAGGGAGACACATCAATGCTGGCAGTGGGTGGGGTCTGTCTTCCCAATGTGGCCAGGTACACAAGTGGGAAATACAGAGCAGTTAATTCCCTGTGGGATGAATTCAACTTAGACCAATACAGGGCAGGGAATTGAAAGGATTAGACTAAAACTTTCCACTGTCTTCACATCCATGGCTATTTTTCCACCCATCATATTCAGGAGATGAAGTTTTACCTCTGCCTCATGGAGAAAATTCTTTATTTTGTCTTCAGTTTTTCAGACGAGTTCTCACTATTGGCTAAGACTTACCATTTAGTATGCGATAAAGAGGAGCTGCTTCTTATGGGAACACTTCAGTTTTTTACTATACTACTGAATCTACAAATCTGCTCAATGGCCATTAGTGAGATCCATGCTCTGCAGAGCTGCAAGGCAAGCTGGGAAAGTTGGTGTCTCAAGTGGTAAATGGGGTTGACATGAGTGTTTTTAACAAAGTGGTGTTATCTGGGCCTTAGTACACTGCTTCCCTGTGCAATGTCAGCAATTTGTTATCAAGAAGCTTGGAGAACTACATTTTTAGGTAATAATGAAAGAGATGTCACAGTGGCGAAGGACTTTTGTAGCTCCTTGCATTGGAGTAGCATGTGCTAGTCATGCTGAGGGTCATTGTTCAAACTAATTCCAGCCCGGTACCTTCCAAATGTTCCCTTTGTTTTAGGGAGACTGTATTTTGGATGTTCCAATACTTGCTTAATTAAAAATTATAAAGTAGCAGTCAAACCTCTCACGAATTTTGGAGAAAGAAACACGTCAACACATCTGCCACCAACCTCTTCTCCTGTCCTAGGAACACAGTTTGTTGGGAATTTGCAAGACGGTTATAGTTAGAATATAAAGCAATTTCCACATTGTTTTAAAGAAGTAAAGAAGAAATGTTCATACGTCCCCAATTTAGTAAATCCTTACAATGTTGTAGGCCTTGTTTTCAGTCTGTCACAAGTTATTGAGAGTGAGGTATTTCAAAATTCTAGCTCAGTTTGGCAATACCTCTACAATGACTTGTGCAGTGCAGGAACCATAATGGCCTGGGTCTGTTTAACCACAGATATTTATTCTATTTTTCTACCATTTTGATAATCACAGTGAAAATTTACTCTCCTATCCAACTTAATGTGATTATATTTATCTGCACATTTAAATGCAAGTGTGAAATTTTGGATGATAATTCCTCAAGGGTCACTGAGTAAAATTAGGATTCCCTCAGTGTTCAGTCTTCATAAAGAGTCACATTAAAAGGAAGCATAAATTAATTTTAGAATCCTTGAATCTAATGGTAGAGATTTTTAAGGGAGCAGGTAACATACGACACATAGTAACTCTTTAGACATTACTACTTTGTCTTTAACTAACTCTTGTGAAAATAATCTTGTAAAAAGAATCCCTTTTCTCCCTAACCATCAGGCATTTGTTCTCATTAATTTCTACATTTTCCACAATAAGGGTAGATAATTCTTTGGGCTCAAGCATTTACCATCCTGAAGTTTCATCATCATCTCAGTTGTATTTATTTTCCTGAAAAGTTTACTTCTCACATCCAGAGTGCAATTAAGTTAATAGGCAGCTCTACTGGATTTTGACCAATAAAGCTCTCTACCTGTAATAGAAGCATCCAAGACACTGACACCTGGTATCCAGGAATAGTTGCAGTCACAGGGAATTGATGAGAATGTCCTAATGTTCTAAACTGTTGTTGTAGGCTGGGAGATGAATCAGACATTGAGATGGAGTTTGGGGCACAAGGTTGTATTGGGGATCAATGCCTGTGAAAGGAAGCAGGAAGGGACTTGGATAGAGAAGTGAACCTACAGTGCAGATCTAAGAAAGCCTCTGTCAACCCACAAAGAACTGTGGGGTGAGTATTGTCCATTTGTGTATGTTTTGAAATGGCAAGACCTCTATATGCAACTTCACTCAGTCACTAAATGTAGAAACTCCTGAGAAACACGTGACCTACGCAAGTCCACTCTTTTCAGTGGACACTGTTGTCCATACACTCTTCAGTAGAGCAATAAGAATTTCTTCAGAGGGCAATCCACGTAGCACACATTTGTCTACCACAGTCACCCTTTTCTGCAACTCAAATATTTTTCTGCATAAAAGTTCAGGAAGCAATGCCTCTACATTCCAAGGAACAGCTCTTGCAGTAGTACAGAACAGAGGGATTCGTGGGCCAAATTGCAGTCTCTGATGCTACCTTTGATTTTAGAGCTGCAAGCAATCTTCCTTATCTCATTCCATCACTCACTTGGTTTTCCTCACTCTCTGCTTGTCTTCGTTGGCCTTCATGGCTACTTTGTGGTATGACCTGATGTTAGGGGCATGAGCCGCTGGTCACTATGAATTTCTCAGGTTGTTCTCACTATTTTTTCCATGTTCATTCAAAATTGGGCAAAAGGGGACCAGGAGGTACCAAATAGATCATCACCACAAAGACTTCCCTACCCTCACTGTGAGAAAGAAGCACTTTCTCCTTCTAAGGATCAGGATGAATCACTCTTGCCAAATCAGAAATCATCTTTTGCCTTCTGGTCTCTGGACAGAAAGAGACTGAAATGTTCATTCAGCCACAGTACCTTACAAGTCACTGGATGCTTGCTGTGTCTTTTGGCAAAAGGATGGCACTTGTGTGATGCAGACTTTATGCAGAGCTCAGATTTGCAGGGATTGGGTGCACAGGGTCCCTCAGCGCACTTCTTTGGAAGTGATGATAAGCAGCTCCACTTTTGTTTCTGTCCCTTGATACTTGGGCCAATGTGGCCTCCCTATTGTGAACATAGCACTATATTAAGAGTTTTTGACTCAGTGCATACACTGCATCCTGGAAAATGGCTCTGTCCTTGCAGAGTGTTTATTACCTGTGAGCTAGCATTTCACCTGAGCTTTGGGCAGGGCCCTCCAGTGCTTTATCAGAGCAGCGTCTTCCAAGTGGCACAGTACATGATACGACCATTGTGTGATATGTCATATGCCCACTCCTATATCTGAGCTGACGTAAAGTTCCTGTAAAAAGTATTCTGAGGGATTCACGTCAAGGGGTGAGATACTTCATAGTGCTGGTTGAGACACTGCAGGTAGCAGAGGTCAAGGCATATTTAGCATATGCATTTGTTCCTGTGAGAACCAAAAGCTGTTCCTTCTCACTGCTCATCACAGTCTACCTGGCAGCAAGTGCCCAGTCCTCATCCTTGAAGAATTTTCCATATCTGGAGCTCAGCATTGGGCTCTGTTGCTGGCAGATGGTACATGCACCTTGGCAAATAGATGAGTCAGCCTTGACCAGCTGGAGTTGATGCTGTGGGGTCCATGCACAGTCTTCACATTTGTGCCTGCCTGTTTCTACCTCATACCCATTTTTAACTGATGACATCATCCTTGGTATCAGCTGACCAGGTGATTTCATCTGCCTGCTTGTTTATTACTGCTCTCATGATGGATGCTGTCTGTTGAGCCTTCACACGTCAGACAAATATCCTCATATTTTGTGCTTACTCCCATACTTCTACTAATTACCTTAATCTCACTCCTCTCCCTGTCCTAATTTTCTAGTCTCTTCCTTCTTGTGTCCCTGAACAACTGGCCAGGATATAACCAATCTATCCCAATCTATCTATCTATCTATCTATCTATCTATCTATCTATCTATCTATCTATCTATCTTATTATATATAGTAGCTATGACTACATAGGCTAGATTTATATCTCTACATAGACAAATATGACTATATATATAGTCATATTTACTCCCTCCCCAACTTACCATCAGTGAATGTTTTAACAACTGGATGATTCCCTGTGTGAGGGGCTGTGTGCCCTCAGAAATAGTCCCCTTCTTATCCAATAGGTGATAAACAAATAGTCTCTTCATTGTCCACCAGGTGATGAATTTTATCAGTTCCTTGTCAGACCAACACTCACAGTCACAGGTGGGGGTCTCTGGAGTCAGCACTGAGATAGGGTTCAGAAGGCAAGCTGTGTATTAGTAAGTGACACCTATGAAGAGAAGAGGGTAAAGAAGGTGAATTTGACATAGGAAGAAGTCAGAGCACAATCCAGAACTGATCCAGCCTTCTCAACCCTGCAAGGAATTTCTGAGCGAAGATAGCCCATTGTAGGGTTCCATATTTTGGCCAAAATAGCTGGCTTTCATACTGATACCTCACTCAGTCTCCAGAGGCAGTCTGCTCCTGAGAAAGTGTGGCTTAGGTGAGGAGTTGTCTTCAGTGACAACAGGAAACAAACTGGTTGTAGGCTGTTACGGGCCTCACTGGGTTCAGCTAGTTGGGAAGCTCATCCTTGAAAGGGGTATTAGGGTGCAAGTCTGTTTTCAGGGCTACTGTGCTGGGCAGGGAAGGGTTTCTGTTGGGGTGAGGAGGAGAAGGGAATGTTTGGTGAAGATGGGGAAGAAAAGGCTTTCTTTTTCATAAAATCAAAGTTCAAGAGGATAAAATCAAGGCGGTCTGGGAGAAGGAATGGGATGAGAACTTTTATGGGATGAAAAGAAGAAAAGTTCTTGGGTTTTAGAAAACAAGAGAGCATATGTACACAGATGGACCCCTTGGAAGATGATGAGAGAAACAGGAATGAGGACAGTGTCCACCTCCACATTTCTAAACCCTCAGGCCTCACTGATTTTAGCTGCAGCCTCAGAGGGAGGGATGGTTTGTGGAGTTACTTAAACCTATTTCTTTCCTATCAGAACAAGCAAGTTGGAGCACTGAGTGGCTGCAAATGAGCCAATGGTTCTTAGTCCTGCAGGGTGTTAATGTTTCTGTGTCCATATTTTAATCCTCTTAGCTGGCTTGGACAGCCTTGAGTCTGAGACTTAGCAGAGCTTGTCAGAGCTGATGGGATAATGCAGGAAAGGTCTGCAGTTCTCACAAGAGACGCCGGTGCTCCAGACCCTTCATTTTAACACATTTAAACGTTTATTGTTTCTCAGGTCAGCGACTAATTCATCAGAATTAAGAGGAATGAGCAGGTGTGCTTTTCTTTGTTACAAGAAGTTAATAATAAAACTGTTAGCATGTACTGTAAGCAGAAACTGAGACCTCTTGGAGAGTTGCCATGTGACAGACAGCATGTAGCAGTGTTACACTTCTTTTAGTTCTTATGATATCAAATATCATGTACACACATGCACATATCTTTAAGAGAAAAATAGGATGCTCTCTATATTTCCATTCTCATTTTAACACCATGTAAAGTACATCTTTTTCTGTCAGTAAATACATGATGAAATGGTCACTTTTAATAACCACTTATATTATACTCTATATTTTTACATACTTTCTTTAGCAAAGCCTCTACATTTGATCACTTTAAATGTATTGCTTTTGTATTAAAAAAGAAGTCTTGGGAAGTTTCCAGGGCAGTTTATCCCTTTATTATACTTCTAGAGGTTGAATAGCTAGCTATACATTAAAAGTGATCAAATTGCTCTCCAAGAAAGCAGTATAATTTATACCTGAGATAGGTATATGCAGGAATGTTCTATACCCTCAACAATATTATATTTAACCATTTATTCATTTCTGTTGATCTCATGGTTGGAAACTATATCCCCTTTTAAAATTTTTCCTTTTATTATTAGTTAATGGACTGCTTTGCCATGCGTTTCTTGCCATATATTTCAATCTTTTGTGAAATTTCTTCCTTGTGTTCTTAGGCCATGTCTCTATATGCACTTTTCTTTTTTTTTTTTTAAAAAAGCATGTTGTATATCAAGGCTATCTACTCTTTGTCTTGGCTTAGGTATATATAATCTTTTTGGGGTTTGTATGTAGCGCTGGAGAGCAAACCAGGGTCCCAAGCATGCTAGGCAAGTGTGCTTCCAGTGAGCTTCTGCCCTGTCTTGTCTTTCTTCACTTCTCTTTCCATGTAAGTTTGCATTTAAAATTTTTATGTTCAAATTTCCTTTCTTGATTTAGAATAGAATTAAAATGTGATGCCACTTCTAATATAATAATAAATGCCCACGTTTTCTAGTTTGTTTTTCATAGTTAAAAATTTAATACATCTGAAATTTATTTTAGTATGCGATTTCAAGATGTCTACATAAACTTTTTATAATTAGTGGGGCATTTGGCTCAATCATCCTTTTTTTGAATTTATCTTTTTTCCATGAATGAACACTTGATATGATTCTGGTCTTTGAATCCTCTTCTATGAATGTGCCTCTGTAGTCTACCCTCATCATTTTACTGCTTTCATTTTTATAGTTCTACGATGCATGATATTTTAACACCTTAGGGAAAGAATGACTTATCACATTTTTTCTTATTAAAATGTGCAACCAATTTTTTAAATTGTAGTTCAAACTAACTTAAGAAGTTTAAGCTCATTGAATCCAAGAAAAGTTTGACAACTTTGTTTTGAGTAAAGCATCAAGCAGTAAGTCCTTCAGAATGAGGGGAAGAGGAGATAAAGGCTGAAAGAACTTGAACTTGAGTTAGGACTCCCGTTTTTCTTGCTTATTCCATAATTCCTTTACCTCCAACAAGCCTTCATATATAGCTTGTTCTGTCTAGGTTATTTTTTTTTTTCTCAACTACCCGGTCTCACGTCCTAACCTGTCAGCTTCCTTAGGTCAGAGACTTTCCTAGTTCTCTGAGTCCCGAGAAGCAAAAACTATATTTAAACAGAGGTCAGTACTCCATAAATTTTTAAAAATAAATGACTTAAAATAAATAGAATTAAAATTAGAATCAAGTGGAATAGAAACTAAGTTACTTGTTTTATCTGCTTAAGTATTTTACACAATCATGTTTTAGATGAAAATTTCCTTAGGTCTTTGTTTCTTACCTCTTTCTTTGCTTTAGCTCTATTCATATGTTGGATACCTTGATGCAGTACATCTCAGAACCTCTTTTTCTGTTGAACTGAGCCATTTTTTTCCCTAAGCACTGAATTAAAACACTAAATATCACAAATTAGATCACAAATTAGGTCTCAAATGAGATGCTATGTATAGGGTATTACTTCATGAGGAAGAGGAGCTCATTGAGGTGTATTAAGTAATATTGCTAACTTGACCACAAATCAAGTGGGTGAGCAAGCTTAGATGTCTGAAGGCTTTGGGAAATTTTATCTGCTCTGTGAAAAGAAATGTCCTCAAGATTAACAGTCTAGTTTAGTTCTAACTATTTAAGTGAAAATAATCAAATATATGCTTTCATTTATAACAGGTTTTTTTTTTTATGGGACTGGATTTGAACTTAGGGCTTTATGCTTACAAAGCAGGCATACTACTTCTTGAACTACAGCCCTAGTCCATTTTGCTCTGGTTATTTTAAAGATGGGGTGTTTAAAACTATTTTCTAAGGCTGGCTTCAAACTGTGTTCTCCTGACCTCAGCCTCCTCAGTAGCTAGAATGATAGGCATGAGCCATGGCGCCCAACTCATTTATACCTGTTTCATTGAACGTCACTCTATGTACAATAAGTACCTATGGGTACCATCTAGCCAGTTCTGACATGCATGTACACGTTTAATCCCTCCTTCCTGCCTTGGCTTCTCCTTCTCCTCTAGGAAGCCACTTTACCTGCTTTCCATCACTGTTGAATTGTGTTTATTTTCTAGAGTTTTATATAATGGAATCATACAGTATGTACTTCTTTCAGGGAGAGGTCTGATTTTTTTCTCAGCAATAATTACTTTAAAATTCATCCGTGTTTTGCATATGTCACTAGTTCTTCTTTCTTATGGCTGAGTTTTACTACACTGTGTAGATATACCACAGTTTGCTGATTCACTGTCCCCTTTGTAGACCTTGAATTTTCAGTTTTTACCTATTGTACCAAAGCTGCTCTGAGCACCATATGTAAGTCTTTGTATGAAAGTTTACTTTCTTTTCTCTTGATAATACCCAGGATTTCAATGACCGAATCATACAATCATACAGTGCACACTTACGTTTTCAAGAAAGTACTAAATCACTTTGCCAACACCTGGCCTATTTATTCATATGGTTGGTTTGTCATTATCCCCTCCCTACACCAGCAATGTGAGCCCTTCTAAGAGGATATAGTAGCATCTCCTTGGTTTTAATTTACCTTTCCTAATGATCAATGATGCTGAAAAAATTCTCATATGCCTTAAGCACCTGTGTTAGTTTCTGACAGACCAATAAATTATCACCAGTATGGTGGCTGAAAACAACAGAAAGTCATTCCCTCCCAGTTCCAAGGCCTGCCTTCTGAAATCATTCTCACTGACACAGAGGTGCCACAGGGCTATACTCCTCCACAGGTTGTGAAGGGGAGTCTGTTTCCTTATCCTTTCCAAAACCTGGAACTGTATTCCATGGTTTATGTCCCTTTTCTCCATCCTCAAAGCCATAGATGGGATGTCTGTTTTCTCTTACTTGGTTTGGTCACATGATCTCCTTCTTTAGGGTTGAAGCTACCTCTGCCTGCCTCCCATAATGAACTTGTGACTATAGTTAGAACTCACTCAGTTAACCGGAATAATCCTCCCATCTCAAAGTGCTTAATTTGGTTCAGGGCTGAGGATGTGGACGGTCTTGGGAAGCTGTTATGTAGCCCACTGTGCAATTCATTCTTTCTTCTTTGGTGAAATATATCTTCAAATCTTCAGTTCATTTTTTTCCCTATTGGTTTGTTTCCTTTTAATGCCATTTTGAGAGTTCCTTATATTTTTGGACATGTCTGTGGTAAGATACATACTTTGCAAATATTTTCTCCCACCATGGGCTTTTCTTTTCATTATCCTAAAGCATCTTTCTAAGACTAGAAATGGTTACAGTTTAAGGCTATTCAAGACCCCATTTCAACCTACAAGCAAGGCATGGTGGTGTGTCTGTGATCTCAGCTATGTGGGAGGCATAGGTAGGAAGATTGTGGTCAAGGCTGGCCTCAGGCAGAAATGCAAAACCCTGTCTGAAAGATAACTAAAGCAAAAAATAGCTCAAGTGGTAGAGCGCCTACCTAACCAGTGGAAGGCCCTGAGTTCAATCCCCAGTACCATCCAAAAAACCAAAAAGTCTAGTTTGTCAATATTTTCTTATATAAATCATGCTTTGGTGTCCTGAGAAATCTTTGGCAACCCAAGGTCACAGAGATTTTCTCTTGTGCTTTTTTTTTTTGCAGAAGTTTTATCATTTTGGTTTTCCATTTAGATCCATGATCCATTTTGAGTTAGCTTTCATATTGTTATAGGCAGGGATCTAAGTTTATTTTCTTATGTGTGTATTTCAGTTGTTTGACCATCACTTGAAAAGTTTGCCAGCATTCTGAATCTTTATCAAAAATCATTTCTATATATGTGAGTCAATTTCTGGATGTTCTGTGTTGTTTCAGTGATATGCCTAATTTTTTTTTTCTTTTTTGATAGTACTATGGTTTGAACTCAAGGATTTGCTCTTGCTAGACAGGCACGCTACTGCTTTATTCACAGCTCTAGATGAGATGCCTGTTTTGATGTCAATACCACCATATCTTAAATTAAAATAAGTGTATAATAAAATCTTAAATCAGGTAGTATTGGCCCTCTAATTTTGTTGTTCTCCAAAGACATTTTGACTCTTTGATATCGTATATATTTTCATGTGAATTTTATTTTATGCTTGCCAAATCCAATCAAATTCTGTTAAGAATTTTTCATGGGTGGAGTTAAAGATCAATTTGAGGAGAAATCACATCTTACCAATATCACACCTTCTGCCCCAAAAGCTAGAGCTAGGTACATCTCTGTACTTATTAGGTCTTCTTAATTTCACTCAGTGATATTTTTTGGTTTTAATAGTACAGGCATTTATTCCTACATATCCTTTATCTGTACCCACTATTGTTAGTGAAAATAAAATCATGACACCATCTCCAAAATCTTTACCCATCTTCTGTATTTCTCTGAATGTGTATTCCATTTAGCTGAAATATACACCTTGTCTTTATGGATATGTTTCTATTATTTTAAAAGTGTTTCTGTCAATGTTTTTATGTAATAAAATAATCATTTTCCTTGATTTCTATTTCATTTCATATGGCCCATTTCTTTGAGAATTTCAACATACTAAATGTAGATATAACGAATATATATTTCTCATTTATCTTATATTATATAATTGATGAAGTTAAATTAAAAAACCTGAAAGTTAAGTGGCTTAACAACTTTTCCAGATTCATAGCTGGCCAATGCGGACACAAGTGTAGAAATATGACACCTATTTCTTTGAATTATAGGACCCCTGGTTATAGACCAATAAATTAGCTTTGAATTTTTCCTGCTTTTAAGGACCATGTAATAAGGCTTTGAACAACTTTCTACATACATATTATGTTTGAAAATATAATATTTGTAAATATTGTATCAGTACTTGAAGTATAGTTATCAACAGACACAAGAGCTAACTTAAATGTCTTTGTTGTCCAAACACTACAACATTTCAGGTAAATGTGCTATATTTTCATTGCATTATACAATGTGAAAGAACACTTCTTACCTATTTTTCAGTTAAAGAAACATAAAGAAAAAGATCTCTGTTTCTTACAAGTTATCACACAAAAATACCATAATAATTGGCATGTGACTTGTTTTTTGGGGGGTTTTTTTGGTGGTACTAAGGTTTGAACTCAGGGCCTTGCGCTTGCTAGGCAGGTGCTCTACCATTTGAGCCACTCCCCCAGTCCAACCATGTGACTTGTAAAGAGAGGTCAAAGCCCAAGGTTACGGCCCTGTGGACAGTTTGGAAAGGACTGATCTACACTGCACAATTGTCCCTGCAGTTGTTTTGTTGCAGTTGCTTTTTTCCAAAGATTTAAGATGAATGGGAATTGATGGTACCCAGATGCTAATTGGTTTAAATCAGTTCAGTCCTGTACATTTCGACTGATTTTGCTTACCCATTCAGCTGCTTGAAGCAGGATTTTTTGGAGTTGAATGCATTGGTATGCCTGGAGTTTCAGGTATTGTGCTGTCATGCATTTGACAGATGAAATCCTCACCAACTATGTCTTTGCTGCATCCTATAAGGTTTCTAAGGTAATGTTGATTTTACCTTTAATGTAGTAAATGACTGCCACTGTGAATTGACTAATCTTTTCTTTTTTGGTTAGAGATGATTACTATTTTTAAACCACCACCCTGGTGTGACAGTAAATGCTTCTCACTTCATTATCATAACTAGGTTCGTAGAATATCACTTAATACAGAATGAAAATATTTGTCCACTTTTGGTTTGGGGATTTTGTGAGCTTGAACGATTATGGTGAATCAAATGCAGTTGTAAAAAGAGGTTTTCATTGATGAACAACAGAATCCCTCACAGCTATGGGTACATGTGTTTTAATAGGTGTCTTTATTTGATTACCATTGGCCATTTGTAGGCGTTTTCAGCTCCCCTGTTAACAGACTTAAAAAAATAGTTACTAAGCCAAGACTTCTCAGACTTTCAGAACAAGACTGACTTTTATTTAACTATAAATTCAAATTTATAAGGTATTTTTAAAACTAAATTATGTTTTTTAGCACTCAGCTTATTTTGGAGTTAAGGATTGACTAACTCGGACAATTTCTTGTGTTGCATTTTACTAAGTTAGAAATAAGTATTTGAAATAGATGGCAGAAAATCAGTCTCTAACACTTCTAAATGACCCAATTATTAAAGAAACTGATTTTTAATAATTAGACACTGGTTTCATTTACACATGTACTTCAAAGATCCCGTAAAAACTACAATCACACATTTTTGCTGCCCTGAAAACAATGGTAAACTTGTTCAAACCAGCTTCGCCGAGTTTCTTTCTAACCTACTTTCAGGGAAAATAATTGGAATCCCTGTATTGTTGGGGTGATAGTGTATGAGGATTCTACCCTGAGAACGCTGCTGTGTGTTTTGGCTTCATTCCCATCACTGTGAGATGCACATAGGGCATGCTTTGTCCTTTCTGAAATCATGAAAACATTGCAATTTCAGTTATGTGCTACCTGTTCCAAAAGAATAAACTGTCCTATCTATTACGTTCATGCAGAGCCTGTAAAGTGTTCCCCATGGTTCCTTTAAAACTAAATTAGGAATGTGCCCTGTCAGCGGATGGCCATATAAATGTGTGTGCATAGTGCTTTCTGCCTGCATTGAAAGGTGAATTTTCAGAGGAAACTGGTAATGTTTCCATAGGAAATTTAGGTCTAATTTCACTTAGATAATTCTCTCTGTCCCTGCCTTTTCTCTGAGCGTGTAAAATTGAACACTTTACTTTTTTGTATTCTAAATGACAAGGTAGCATGTCAAGCCAAGAACTTCTCACGTTAAGCAGAAGCCAAACTATGGGAAGAGTAAACTTTAAGAATAATAATATTTTGTAAAGGGAATCCTAAGACTACATTTGCTGTCAGGCTTAAATCAAAGGACTTTCCTTGCAGAGATCTGAGGCATAAAAACACTCAGTGCCTCGGTAGTAAGTCAGTTTGACATAAATAAGGTTTTTGAAAGGTTTAAGTTCAGATTAACTGGGTTTTTCAATGTAGAGAACACCAAGTAATCTGTTAAATAAAATATTTCATCATATTGTGCTAAGGTTTTGGGAGAGAGAAAACCAGAAACAAATAGATAGTACTTTCAAAATCTAGAAAATCTAACAATGTATATTAACAATTTTAGTAAAAGGTAAGTATTTCTAATTTTTTTGAAACTTTTGTGAATATTCCAGTACTATGGCTTGAACTCAGGTCCTCACATTTGCTATGCTGGTGCTCTATCATTTGAGCCACACCCCTCATTTGAATCTTTCCTGAATATCCAATTGCACTGTATTTGAGATATTTTGGTTGTACTTAAAAACTATCCTAAGATGATTTTGGCATACCTAGACATCCATCTCTCTCTCTCATCCAGATATACATATATTACACATGTATAAAATAGATACCACCTATCCTTTGATCATTTTGAAAATTAATTCAGAAAGCTTAGTTTTTAAATGTGTCTGAAGACTATAATCGGTTCATAAACCATATGTGATGCATTTATATGTGTTTAGATACACACAAGGCATATGCTTCAGCTCAGAGGATTTCCTTTAAACATATGTTATATATATATATATATATACTTCAAAGGATCTCTATCTCAAAAATCAACTCAAAAATGGATTAAAGACTTAAATATACACCAAACTATGAAACTACTAGAAGAAAGCACAGGGGGGATGCCTCAGGAGATTGGAACGGTGAAGGACATTTTAGGTCCCAAGAGCACAGGAAACAAAAGCAAAAACAAACAAATGGAATTCCTCCAAACCAAAAATATTCTTCATAGAACAGGAAACAGTCAACGGAATGTAAAGATGACCTACCAAAGTGGGAGGAGCCATGAGCAAACTACAGGACTAACAAGGGGCTGATAGCCAGAACATATGAGGAACTCTAAAAACTCAGTAGCAAAATATCTGAAAACCTGATTAAAAAGTGGTCACTATATCTAAATAGACATTTCTCAAAAGAAGATGTACAAATGGCAAAGGCACATGAAAAAAATGCTCAGTGTTACTAACCATAGAAATGCAAGTCAAACCACAGTGAGACCTTCCTGCACCTCTGTAAGAATAGCTATTATCTAAAAGATCAAAACCAAGAAGTCCTGGCCAGGAAACCATTATACACTGTTGGGGGAGAATGAAGTAAAACAGTATGGAGGCGCCTCAAAAAATTAAAAATAAAGCAATTCCATATTATGTATAAATTCCAAAGAAAGGAGATGAGTAAGTAGAAAAGACATCTGTACTCTGGTGTTCATTACAGCACTATTCACAATGGCCAAGCACTGGGAGTATGTTTTAAAAATACTATAACTATAATTTGCTGAATATATATTAAGTCTACTTTTCAAGTGAGGCACAGTGAGTTCACAGTGTTTCCTTGTGTTGTCTCATCTAAAAAAGATGAAGGAGAATGAAAGAGTAAAGTTTTTGTGCAGCGTGATGCTTCTCACCACCCCCTACCCCCAAACATGGAGGAAATGGTTACACCCCAGAGTCCAGTATCTGAGTAGGCCCCACTTATTGTGAAACCCCAAGAAAACCTAATGCTTGAACCCTTCATCTCTCAGGTTCTTGTGACTTAGTGATCAAATTATGTTCTTCAGGCCAGGAGCAATTGAGTCAGTTCTGATGGACATCCTGCCAAATAAAAATCTTGGTCCTTTATTGACTAGGAGAGCAGTATCAGTTTATCAGATGCTAACAGGAAGAAGACTTTCTAATAAATGTTTAATAGTGTCATGAATGATGAAGAGATAAAAGAAAAGGAAGGAGAAAGTCACAGAGTTTGCAAGTGACTTTTAAAGTGATTTGATTAGTTTGATAATACAATTTCAGTAGAAAAGATTTCCCAAAGTTAGACTGATAGCAAGAAAGTTCAGTGGACAGAACCTAGAAGATTTGCTGTACTACTTGTTAGTGAAGTTTTGAAGAAAGGGAGCAAGAAGAATTTCCGAAAAAAATAGAAGATTCAATTAACTAGCACCTACTCCATGCAAAAATAAAGTACAGTTTGAGGGAACAGTAAAATAATAATGCCTATTTTAAGAGAGAAAATAATTTCTATATGTTTGTACTTGCATCTTACTAAATGTTAAGACAACCTTTGGTAGGGGGAGAAGAAGATAAATAAGGAGATTTATTTATTCACATTTGGTTTTTGTTCATTCCCAGAACAAGAATGAAAATATCTTGTATTTTATTCTCTAGCAATTAATGATCTATTTTTAAGCTAGCCAGAGGGAAGGTCTTCCTAGAATCAAAATCATGAGAATGAAGACTCGAGACAAAATCTATGCTTAATAAACTTTACTACGTTGCAACACATCTTTGTTGAAAAAAGTAATTTTGATACAAATAGTGGACTCCTCTCTTTTATGCAGAGATTTTCTCTATGAGGATTTGTTTCTCAGGCCTGAAACCTAGATGAAAGTAGGTATAATTTTGTCTTTCTTTTCCTTTTTCCTTCTTTTAGCCCAATCAACAAATATTTACATTCTGGGTACTTGGCTAAGATGCCAAGGAACAAGAGATGAGTAAGATACAGTCTCTGCTTTCAAGGGGTTTGTTATCTAGTGGAAGGTAGGATAAATAAATACAAAAAATAGAAGTTCTGTGGGCTTTCTATAAAGGTATGTTCCTCTATGGGAAAAGGAAGAAGCAGTTAGAAGGAAGAAGTAGATGGGGCTGGCACAGCTTCTGATGAGTATGTGAGTATAAACTTGGATTGACAAATGAACAAAGGCGAGAGTATTCAGGTAGAGGCAAGATTACATGCAAAAGTGTAGAGACTTGACAGAGAGGCTATGCACAGAATGGTGTAGCTAATATTTCAGTATGCCTGGAACAGAATGTGTGCACATGGGAGCAGCAAGGAAAGGAATCAGAGATGCAGCATTTATAGAAGTGTCATTTTAGAAGTCTGGAGTTTAGCTAAAGAGAATAGAAGGCTCTAGAAGGAGTTCTTGTACAGTTTAGTCAGGTCTTCCTTGCAGCCACATGGAGAATGGATTTCAGAAAGGTTCTGGTAGAAGTAAGGGAGACAAGAGAGACTGCTGTAATTATCCAGGCAATGACCAAGGTGTGGACTAAAGCAATAGCTATGCCAACAGAGACAGAGGAATGAGCGTGAAAAGATGGTGTAAGAAAGTCGTGTCAGCAGCTATTGAGTGGGAAGAAAAGGGTTATCAAGGACTTGTTCCCTTTTGTGAACCTGAACTAGAAGGCATGCAGCCAAAATTCTCTCCTTCCTTCTCATACTTGATTGCAGATTAATAATAATCTATTTATGCAAAATAAGAGAAATGATCTTCGCTGCAGGTCCTCTTTGTAGGGTGATTTTCTTTCTCTTTCTCCCTTGCTTCCTTCCTTCCTCCCTCACTTCCTTTTTTCATCCTCCCTCCTTCTTTCCTTCCCTCCCTCCCTCTTTCTTCCTCTCTTACTTTTCTCTTGCTCTATAACCTTTTCTTTTTTGTACCTACCAACGTTTATACAGAGAAAGGAAGTCTGAACTAATTTGAGAGAGGAATTCTTTTCTTGTCTGCACATTTGTTCATTCAACAAACATTTATATGATGTATGTACTGTGTCCCTATGAGCATGAGGAGAAAATGACTTGATCCATGGAATTCTCCTGAAGATTTCAGAGCACAGTAGAGAGAACTACACGAACCACTACCATATAATATAAAGTTCCAAAATGAGGGTATGATGAACTTCAGGGGAAACATGGAAGAAAACAATGTTCGAAGTCAGACTAGAAAAATAAGTAATTTGCTAGGGGAATGATAGCCGACAGAAGAAATAGATTTTGTACTTAAAATTGCAGAACAGGGAAATCTGACATCTTAGAAGAACAATGGATGTTTCAGAATGACCTGAGGAAGGACGGTGAGAGAGGAAAGGTTAGGGAGGGGCCTTCCTGATCAAAGTTTCAAGCAATGATGTGATCAGAGTTACACCTGCAGAGGAAAGAAGAGGAACTAACATTAAGCCCACGTGTTAGCTCTGTGATAAGAGCTACACATGTATCCTCTCCACGTGATGCAGTAGAGGGACACCATTTGGAGACCAGTCAAACTTAGGTTTAGATTTTCTGCCTTCCTTATTAATTTTAAGAGTCATCTGAGTTAATTCCTGTAGCTCTTTGGACTTCTCTCATCCTCATGTTTAACAGGTAACTTGCAGGGTTGTGACAAAAACAGATGTGAAGTGTGAGATATATGACACAGTAAGTATAGTCATAGGGTTGCTACTAATATACACTAGAGGAGCTGAAATTCAAATCCATGTTTGTCTCCAAAAATACAAGTGATACAAGCCCTGTCAGTCAGAAGGCTCAAGTCCCTTGGACACAGTGTCTGATTGGGCAGTAGATTTGTAATACACCATCATTAACCCTAAGAATTATGTGGGAGATGTGGTCACAGAAGCTTTCTTTTGTCTGATGGATTGACAGCTGTGAGAATGTAAATGTAGAGATGACAGCTGGCCTTTGCCACCATGAAGCATGAACCTGCCAAGAGGCAAAAGCAAAACAGAAGCCTGTGGAGTCAGGAGAATGACAGAGTCCTAAGTCAGCGATATCTGACATCAGCCCAAACTATGCAGGTTTTCAGGTAAATGAGTTAAATATTAATAATAACCACACAACAATTAACATCTCTTTTGGCTTGCATTGAATTCTCGGTCACTTGCATCTAATAGTAGTGACTGATAAATTCGAATTAGCACATTTGGGGCTAACAGTAACATTGGGCCAGTGAGATTTAACCAGTAGGGGAGAAAACTATAAAAAAAGTGAAGACAGTCCATGAGGACTCTTTGTTTGAGAAGCTGAGCTTTTAAAAATAATTACAAAGAGAAGATGCAGTAGCGTTGAGGAAGTATTTATCCTAAGATGGGAGAGACCTGACCATGTTTATAGGCTAAGGGAAAGATGCCAGAGGAAGGGAAAATGTTAACAGTACTAAGAAGAAAGTAATAATTCAAGGAAAGTCCAGGAGAGGCAGGATGCAATGAATAGTTCTGTTGCCGTGAAATCTCTAGTAAGATCTAGCTTTCATTGAGGGCAAATTGGATGAAAAATGTGCATTTGTTGTAGCTTTTATTTATTTTTGCTTCTTCAGCCTAAGTATTTTTTTTGTCTTCTCTACTCTGTCCTGCTTCTGCAAAGCATATGAAATTTTGTAATACCCTATTCTTCCCATCCAAAGTGAAAACCCCAACATCAATAAGCAGATTTAAACTAACCTTTCAATTCAAACTAGGAGAGGTCTTCATGACCAGAAATTACCCCAGGATTATTTAAAGCCCCTTAAAATAATCATTTTGTAGGCTTTTAGGTTCTACTTTGTTTTTTTTTTTTTTTTTTGCCTGAAAATCTGTACAATCTAATGCACAAAAACAATGGGAAAGAGAGATGACGTCAAACGTGTGAAAGAAATGGCAGGAATCCAATGGGAAAGGCTTGCCCTCCACATTTGGCAGGAGGACTGCAGGGAGTCTGAGGGCTTGCAGAATGATGAGTCACACTTGAGCGGAGGCTCTGGAAGAGTTAGTTGAAGGGAAGGTTGGAGCGCTCCCTGAAATGTATAATTGCCTCAGGCCGTTTGCAATATGTGTGTGATCACAGCAAGTCCAAAGAAGCCCTGAGAGCCTCAGATTTTCTTTCTGGAAACAGCAAAGTATCCTTAGCTGCTTGCCTCTATGCTGGGTGTAAAACCTCAACCCTTTTTTGCTTTAGGGAGAAAACATTTCAAAAGGACCACTTTTTAGAAAGCTTTATTCGAACCAAAGTCTATAATATGGGGGTTAAAATGTAAATAAAGCCATAACTCTGAAAGAAAGATTGGATTGCCCAAAAGTCAGGTGGATCACAAATCAAATGACCTTGAAAGAGCTTAACAAAAGCTCAGAGACAGGAAAGAAGAGACCTGTTTGTTTAACTCTGAATCAATCAACAAAATAAGTGTGTGACTGGCAGCAAACAATGAGCCAGCAGACAACCTCTAAAATAGCTAGGCAAAGAGCAAGGTCAGATTTAAATATCAAACAATATTTGACAATGCTTCAAATATGAAATGCCATGGGTTACGAATAGCAAGTTCTGGAATCTTGTGTCTAGTAAACTTTTCAATATTTAATGCACTAAGCAGGAATGAGGCATCTTTTTGCATTATAGGATCATTAAGATGGTAAGTACCTTCAATGATTAGAAGAGACACACAAAGAAATATTTTATTACTTATAGGTCCTGGGAAATTCACTGTACACCTGGTGGCCACAGATGCAGAGGTTAGGGAGGACAGGCAGGAAGGGAAATGGAGATTTTATTGAGATCGGGGCATTATCCACAGTTTCCATGAGGAATTTTAATTGATAGTTTTATAGCAAGCAGAGTACAAGTCTTTGGAAGTCACTCTGTGACTGAGAGGTAGTAACTATGGTATATCTGACAGTATAAGGGTCAGTGGGACCAGCCAAGTATATGATATCTATCTGTCCATTTGGAGGAGGTCACCAGGAGGAAAAAGCGTAAGGCAAATTTATCTGGATTGGTCACATTGAGAAACTGGGAGGAGGTACAAAACTAGAACTGTGTTAAAGGTGACTAAGCCCTGCTTCTGGTGTGAGAAAGTCCAGCTCATGCTCAAAATGGATGCCTAGGTGACATAAAATTATAAGAATTCACTACATGTATAAATATATAAATAACAGCTATTGTCCTGATTCAATTTGTGTGCTATTTATATTCATATAACTCTGAGAAGTAGTAGCAAAATTCCAATTTTTCACCAAAGAATTAGATGTTAAGTTTGTGATGTAAAATAAAACTCTTTTTTATATTCTTGTGTGTTCAGATTTACCAGAAAATAAAAAGAAGTTAGATATTTTATAGGTTGAATTGTCTAAATGTGACCTAAGTCCCACAAATTACTTTTTAAGCAATGTGCTACGAAGTCAATAAAATTCTCTCACAGACAATGTCTCTGAGTTTGTCAATTGGTTCTTAGAAGATTATGTGAGGGAACATTTTGTTTCTGAAGCATTAAATAATACCAAATGACACATTTATGGAAGTATAGAACAGTGCTGGGCTGCCCAAAATGGATAAAGAACTGCTGGTGTGGTAGTTATGCAATGGTGTCAGAACACAGCCTTAGACTCTGCCAAAACATCTGTTAAGTTGTAGCCATTATAATATAAGGCTTACTTTTATCATTCTCAAAGACCCAGCACCCTTGAGAGGAGAGAAAGGATAGCTTCCTCTCAGTTTGGGGAATTTATAACAAAGACACAAAGCCTTTACAACACAATTGATCAAATGACTTGAACATTTCCTTGTTCCATTTTCACTTGCTTAAGAGAAAAACCTTGAAATTCGATTAATGTAGAATAAAACTGAAGTTTCTGCACATTGTAAACATCTCTGACATGTGACTAGAATGATGTCAGCAGAACCAGTGATCTGAGGCCAACAGGGAACTGTGAAAAGATGTCCTCTAACAGCCACTGAGGAGGGGGTTGGGTTGCCTTTGACTTCTACCCAGAAGAGGGTTCTGCACTGCCATCCATTTGAAGAGAGCTGGAAGCCTTGGGCCAGGGAGAGCTGATTATTTCCATTCTTCCTTTGTATGAAAATTGTTGGCCCTATTCCTGGCTTACTTTATAGCTTGAATTACCTCATTATTCTTACTTTCCTCCAGTGTCCTGTCCTGAAGAGCTTTTTCCTGAATGTGCTTTTTCTGTCTCTGTCTTCAGAGTTGATCATGCAGAAATCTCATTAAGAAGGTCAAATTGTTGCCCTCCAGGATGTGATAACAGTGACTTTTGCTTGGCGATCACAATTTATGTCTTAAATGTAGTACTTCTGAGGAAGTCTTCTGAATTGTCCAATATATTTCCCCTAGTTTATAGGACTGAGCTATATATAAATATACATTTTTTTCTTTTGGAAGAAAATAACCATTCTAATAGTCTTTAAATCTCTTGAGATTAATGGTCAAGTGCCAAAATATTACAGTGAACAAAAAAGAACTACTGCTACCTTGTGCTTATCTTGAGCTAGTGGCTCAGCTTTTTAAATACCTTAATTCTAATTGTCCCATTAGCTTGCAAGTCCCAGGGTTAGGATCAGAGCCCTAGCCTGTCTCCTTCCAAATCTTCTTTATCATATCATACAATGTTGCCTCTCCATTGAAAGATGAGCTTATTACATATATAAGTAGCAGATTGTTTCTTGAAGCATTTTGTTAGCTATTATTTTGTCTTCACAAGAATCTCATGAGTTTCATAGATGTTTTCTTAGCTTTTTGTTAAAGAAAGAGAACCAGAAGTACTCTCCCACCTCCTTACAAAGGTCAATCATTACAGGATCTGGAATTCAGGTCTTTTGTGTTGAAATACTGTGCCATTTGCATAATATCACATTGTCTATTTTGAGTATTTATTTTGGGATAGATACAACTTAGTTAAGGTTTATGATACATTCATTCAGATTTCCACAGATAACCATGTAATTTCACGTGCTGTAGGTAAGGCTGTAGGTAAGAGGTGCTATTGTACACTGTGGAGAAAAACACGATTTTGTTTACTAAGAGCAGGAACCTTGTATCTTCAACAATTACTGTAGTGTCTGGCAAATAGTAGGTGTCCAATAAATATCTGACAAATGAAGAATAGCTTAACATTTGTAGCTTATGAGGGACCTTCCTTGTTAATAAAGACAGACTTTTTCTAGTCATAAAAATGAATTAAAAACACTGATTTGTATTTAGAATTGTGAAGGTATAACATCTCAACTTGTCTGTGAGGCTCAGTGATAAAAAAGTGACCACCGTCATTCAAAGGGCCTCATGCAGAAAATATGGCCTGAGATACAATTTTTAATTTGAATATGTACATAATACCAAATTCATAAATAAAATTAAAATCTACTAGGTTTATAAATGGTATATATACTCATTGAATTCACTAAAGATGGTCTTATGATACTAAGGATTTGTTAATTGCTTCAATTGATAATCCAATAAATTTTTTAAAATATCTTTGTTAGTATATAATAGTTGTATGGGGGTTTCATGTGACATTTCCATATATGCATACAATGTACCCCAGTTTAGTTCACCCCTCCATTCTTCTTCCTCTTCCATCCATACCCTCTTCTTAAAATAACTTTGACAGCTTTCAATGTTGCATATTCATACATGTGTAGAAAGTACATCAATCAGACTCACCTTCCTTTACACTCTTCATTTACCCCCACTCCTGCTAGTTCCCTCCCTTTAACATGACCTGTTTCACATTCCTGTCCTTCACTGTTTAATTGTCTGTCTGTTTTCAGTAGGGTTTTGCCTTGGTATTTTACTGGTCAATATATTGTACTAGAATTAGTCTAACCCTGTCCGTCACCCTTCCTCATCCTTTCCCCCTACCCTGAATTATTCAACAGTTTTCAGTGTGTTCTACCCAGGTGCGATGTATTTCAGTATCACTCACTGTCTCATTCTCTTGAGTGCCTTCAATGTGTTAGTCTAAATAGTGGAGATATAGCAATAACAAAATAGAGAACCATGCTGATGTGTTCCAGCTTTCTGCCACTGTAACAAATGCTGAGATAATCACCTTATAAAGAGAACAGGGTTGCTTTGGCTCATTGTCTTGGAGGTTTCAATCCATGATCATGTGGTCCTGTTGCTTTTGGTTGGTGACAAGGCAGCACACACATCATGGCAGAGAGCACATGAAGAAGTACAGCTGCTCACCTCATGGCTGGGAGGCACAAGGGGAAGAGACCAGAGTCACACAATGCCCTTCAAAGGTGCACCTCCAATGACCTAAAACCTCAAAGTAAGTCCCACAGTTTCTACAACCTACTAACAGTACCAAACTGGGCACCAAGCCTTGAACACATGGGACTTTGGAAGACACTCAATGTGTACTCCATGGGAGCTTTCCACGTTCGAGTACAAAAAGAATGAATAAACAAAAAATTAAATGTATATAATTTCAAATAAATGATGATAAAACATGGCATGGCATGGCATGGTATGTGTGTGTGTGTGTGTGTGTGTGTGTGTGTGTGTGTGTCTGCATGCATATAGTTTTAAGAGGTTTCATATATTAGATGACATCTGACCAAAATTATGAAGGAGATAAGAGAGATGCAGATAGTTGGGTGGGAAGGGGGTCCTTAAGACCGGACTATTGGAGAAGAGGAAGAAGGCTGGTGCTGGAGAGGGAACATGATATACGGTATGGTGTGGGTGTAGTATGAGTGTCTGTCCTCCAGAATCCATTGTGATTGAGGCTTTGTCCCCCGGAAGTGCCTGGAGAGGTGGTAGAACCTTTGGAGTAAGGCCCAGTGGGAGGTCCTTGAGTCATCAGTGGCTTGATCTCATGAGGGAGTTCTCTGAATGAGGGTTGTTAAAAATGGTACAAGCCTGATTGCTCCTGCTCTTTCTGCTCTTGGTTAAGGTGTAATGACTTGCTCCTTTATTCACTCCACCATCTACCATTCACCATGAGGTCTTCACTGGAACTGAACTGATGCAGAAGCTATGCCTGTAAGTTTTCAAAATCGTGAGTTAAATAATCCTCTTTTTCTTCATAAGTAGGCTGCATGAGATACTTCATTAAACTAATGCAAAACTGACTAATACAGAGCTCACGATAAAGTCAGGGAGGTGGGATGGAAGTAATATGATTGCTATGGCTTACAATTTTCTGGTAATGGAAAATGGTTTATGGGCTTTGAGCAGAAAAATGACGTGATTTAATTGGGACTTTGTAAGAATTATTCTCACTTCTTAGTATTCTGTGAATTGTCCAGGGCCACAGGTAGAAACTATTACAATGAAAGGTGATGGTGACTGACTGAGGGATTAGTAGTGGAGTCGAGAATAGTGACCATTTGCTGGATATGTATTTGAAGCAGAATTGCTGAGATTTGTCAAGGGAATAAATATGGGTTAGAAAAGAAAGATTAGACAAGGATGACAGAATTTCTTGGCCTAAGCAACTAGAAGGATTGAGTTACCATTTACTGGGATGGGAGACTCTAGAAGGAAGTGGTTTAGGTGATTAGAAATTCAGTTGGGAGTCATAGATTGGGAGCAGAATGGTCAAGGCTGGAGCTCAGTATATCCAGACCTGATAAGTCATCAGTTTACAGATGGTACTTAAAGGCCTAAGACCGAATGAGCTCACCTTGGGGAGTCCTGTTGATTGATAAGACGTCCAAAGACTAAAGCCACTGCAGCACTGAAGATAAACAAAATGCAGGGGAAGAGAGCCCAGTGAAGGAGAAGAAAAAGCGGGAGCGTTTGATATCTTAAAGCCAAGTGATAAACGTGTTTGAAAGGAGATTAAGCAATAGTTGCAAATGTTGCTTAAAGATCACAGGAAATGAGGAGAGAGAACTCATCAAAAGCTTTAGCAGTAGGAGGTTATTCCTGACCTTAAAGAAATCCACTGTTCAGTGGAGATACGGGGCCAAAAATCCTGAATGGAGTGGGTTAGAGAGTAGAGGACAGCAATTAAAGCAAAAATAATACAATCATATTTTGTGAGAGCAGGGAAATGGAGCCGTGACTGGAGAAGACTAAGGACTAAGTGAATTAGGTGGCACATTCTGATGACATGAAACCCTAGCGCTGGTGAGTATAGGGAGGAGCCAGGGAGAGAGAACACATATCAGCATCCACACCTAAGCACCAAGTAGGCCTGTGGCAGAGAAATGTGAATTTGTGTTCTTAAGACTGAGATATTTTTCATCTAGAGTAAAAAGGTAAACAGAAATTTCACTGACACATGGGAAGATTTGGGGTGTTTTCCTGGTTACTGGCTCTTTGGGCCTCAGAGCTTAACGAATGGATTTGGAAAGTGAATAATGACAAGAGGCAAGGTCAGATTTCAGAGAGATCAGAGCATGGGGGTCCCAGAAATGGGTCATAATCTAAGAGTGAAGGGTTTCCTAAACAGAAAAGGATTAAACCTCATAGTCTTAAAGCAAATTAAAGGGATAAGGTTATGAGTGTTAGAGATGAGGGAGGAGCAGATGGGAGTCCTGCTGGTAGTACACAAGACTGTTGAGGGTTTTGTTTTGTGATTCCTGTAAATGCCAACTGTTCTTTCCTTTTTCTAGCTGCTAGGATTTTTAGATTTCCAACTAACTCTAGACTTCTTGTACTGTGCTATATATACATATTACCATAATATAGTACACAAGTAAAGAGAGGAAAAAATACTCGATGAAACCTCATCCCAGATGGAATGGAGTAACTTGTGCTGGCCCAGGATTTACTATTAAAAACTAGAAAAGCCAGATAAAATAATGATCAGTTTGATGACAGCAGATCCTGCTGAGGAAATAGATACTGGAGGGACAGAACTTTGGAGTGCAGGGTTCATGTGGCTTATTCTCTCCTCTGGAGGATCCAACTGCTGGGTTAAAGAGCTACACAGGATTAAAGACAGCAGATGAACGGAAGTGTCTAATCATTCTTGAAATGTCTGGTGATTTCCTGTATTTTTGACGGGAGGGTGGGTAGACACTGGGATGAATAGTCATTAAGTCCCTTGGGGGAAGCCCAAAGAAAGAGATCGTGGTAGTCAGTGTGTACTGTGGTGTAATGGGTCCTTCTGAAGGATCCTTATGTTCCAGGCAACTGGTTCTAAATCTGAAAACCACCTCAGATCTGAGAACTGAGCAAAGACTTTTGATACTTTAATCAGGAAGTTGCTCTTTTCTTCCTACACCTCCATCCTTTGCTATTGTAATAATGGATTTTGAGTAGATCCTTGCTTTTTCTCAAAGGGACACCATACTCTATAGATCGCCTGCAGAGTTTCCTGTGGGTCAAGCTTGCTAGGATACTACATGAAAACTACAGCCTCCTAGCTTATTAAGCCCACCACCTGGTCTCTGTCATTGGGATGGAAAAGCCTGAACGTGGTCCCCATGGGTGTTAATAAGCCCAGCTCTGTGACCACTCCTGGCTTCCAAGGAGAGCCACCTCTGAACTTCTTAGTAGTGTTGTGCCCTGCATACACACCTGAGAGTCTTAGGGAATGTGTGGTCCTCTAACCCCGCCCCCATGGAGCATATCCTCGGATGGTCTTCCATCCTTACATAATGCACTTACTGAGGCATGCCCACTTCTCTTAGCCTCTTTTTTCCTTCCTATGTGCCAGAGAAATTTGGACATTTCTACTTCATTGACCATTTACTTCTCCCAGAATTCAAGTAGCCTAGCAATTATTTTGTTTCCTACTCACAGGGGTTGTAGCTCAGGCACTGAGTCCTGATATGGCTTAAATATTTTTGTCAACCCCAAACTTCATGTCAAACAAATTTTGAGGTTCTAGCTTCATTACTGGAATTAGGTACCTTTATGAAAGTACTTGACACATGGTTATTGCCCCCTCTTTGTACCTCTTCTATCCCTCTGCCATGTGAAGACACATAGAGAGCACCATGTAAGAGAAATAAGCCCTCACCAGATAGGTACCCCACCAACACTTTGATCTTGAATTTCTCAACCTCCTGAATTGTGAGAAATAAATTTCTGTTGTTTATAAATTACCTGGTCTCACATATTTTATCAGAACAGCCCAAACAGATAAGTTCCACATTCCTAAGAAAGTGTATATAACTAACCAAGTTCTTGCTCCTCAAGTCTTACATTCTAGTTCCCTTGATCAAGCACTATCAGAATCTAGCTTTAGGAATTGGATTCACTATTAAATTCTCACTGAGAATTTTAGGTAGGTAATGTTTTCCTTCATTATCAGGCCAAATTCATCCTCTGCCAGGTTATTTTTGGATTTAACCCTAGTTATTATAGTCATTATAAATGGGGGCAAATTCTGTTGAGCATAACTGATGCCTCAGTGATGAGAAATTTTGCTATCATCTTCAGGCAGAGAAGTGCCAACTGTTGCTAGGGAGCAATGAGCTACTTCCTTAGCCTGGAGAGTTCCCCAGAGTTAGAGAACCCATAGCTGCAGGTGCACCACCCCGGTGTCTCACCCTCATTTCTCAGATCTCAAGTTTTATCCACCATGCACAAGTCCTTCACACGACAGGTCTACTTCGATTGAACTTTCAAACATCTCTGAAATGCTACAACCCCAGTAATCAAGACAGTAGTAGTGAATTCAGGTCCTAATGCCTTTTTTTTTAACTCCCTAAAATCTTGGTCACTTACATTTTGGCTTCCTTGTCGCCTTCTGATGGTATTTATTGTATATTTGCATTTTTTTGCAAGCTTTTTCAGTTATTCTGGGTAAGAAATACAGTCTTTTATTAGCAACTCAGTCATAGGTAAGTCTTATATCATTAAACTTTAAAGCATATATGTATTAACACTCTTTCTCCCTTAGGGACTCAGTTTTGATTTAACTCTTGACATTCAAATTAACCCACATAATTAGCATTTTCTTTCTAAAAAGACTATATTCTCTGTAAACCTTTCTTCATCATTACCTCATGATCCTGCTAGACAATACTTCTTTCATCTTAAGACAGAATTTGTTTTGAAATATGAACATTAATTTTCTGGGGATGAAGCAAGACCTCAGGTCTGATATTGTAAAAGAATTAATAAAACTCTGTGTGCATGTTTGTGTTTCTATGCTGGGAAGGGAACTAGGGCAAGGGGCTGTAGAGGAGGAATGTTATTTAGCTATTGTCTTCCTGGGAAAATGAAATGGTAAGTTAACATTTGAATCAAAACTACCATTTTCATGACATCAAGTTTACTGTTTTTCTTATTTCTTTTCTCAAATGCAAATGTCATGCTTTATATTAGTAGTAAATATTTTGGAAAAGTATTGAAGAGATAAGGTGTACTTGAAGTATTTTTAAATGTATGATTTATGAAGGAAATAATATTTCAAATATGCAGTTAGCAATACATTGAATTTCTGAAAGTCCAAATTTAGTTTTGAAGTTAAAAATTATTTGCTGATTTATCCATAGCTACTCAAGTTCTGAATTTTATAAATTTCAAATCTGTTGTGGCTTGTATATGAAATGCTCCCTGATTCATGTGTTGAAGGGTTGGAACTCAGGATCACATGGGCACTGGCTTTATCAATGGATGTATCTCTTGATGACGTCAGCGTTCAATGGGCTATTAGGAGGGGGGACCTGGTGGGAGGAAGGAGGTTATTAGGGGTAGGCCTTTGAATTGTACCTCTTGTCCCTGACATCTTCCATCTGTCTTTGTCTTTCTCCTCTCACCTCCCTCCCTCTCCCTCTCTCTCTGCCTTCTTCCTATCATGAAGTGAACCATTTTGCTCAGCACACAGCTTCCTGCCCTGTTATCCTGCCTCTACACACATAGACCCTGAAGCAATGGAGCCAAGTGACCATGGGTTGAAACCCCCAAACCGTGAGAAAATAAATCCCTTTATCCTGAAGTTGTTTTCTCAGGTGTTTTACCACAGTGATGAAAAGTGACTAACACAAACCTTTTGTGGGCTTTTTCATCTTTATTTCTACTATATAGCTATTTGATAGGAAAGAGTGTATATTCAACACTATAGTTTTTGGATGAACAAACTGGAGCTTTAAATAAGTAGCTTAAGTTGCATGAGTATACATGGGACTGTCAGGACTTAAACCACGCTGGACTGCATCTAGAGCCCGTGCTTTGCATTGTAAAATCACAGCACATATGACATGCGAGGGGCACATGCTTAATGTTGGGGACATGAGAATAAGTAGATTACTGATCCTGTGCTATTTTCATCTTAAAATCTCTTCACACATAATAGTACCAATGTTTGCTTGTTTTCGCTAAGTCACTCCACTCTGTCTTGTATTATATTTTGTAAACTAACAACATTATTGGTTTTCCAGTTAGCTGGATGCAGATATGATAAAACAAAACAGTGTACACTGCATGGATACCATCTGACTCAGTGAGAATCAATTCATATCTACCTGAGAGTTTTCTAGTACAGATTTATAAGTAGGATTTAAACCTATAACTAAGGCTTAAGTTTTTTCTTCACTGAAAATTAGGCTTGGTGTAAAAGTTTTGATGTGATGTTTCTACCATATGAATAGCCACAAGATAATGCTTTGTTTTGACTAGTGATAGTGGTAGTAGTAAGAGAGATGGAGTTTAGAATTGCATGGTATCTTGCAAGGTCTCCATTATCTTTTCATCTGTGTGATTATGATAAAAATAGTTCATTTAGGAAGTAATCTATTAACTTTTACTAGAAAAAATTCTGCTTTCTTTAATTGTTTTTCACGTGTAAAGTTGGATGGTCTGAAGTAGACTCTCAAGAATCCCCTTTCTAACTGGGTGTTGATGGCTCGTGCCTATAATCCTTACTCCTTGGGAGGCTGAGGTGGGGAGAATTGCAGTTTGAGGCCAGCCTGGGGCAGGAGAGGAGTTGGGAGGTCAGGAGGGGGTGTTCACTAGACCCGATCTTAACAGAAAATGTTGGATGTTGGGCACGGTGGTACACACCTGTCATCACAGCTACAGGGGGAAGCATAAAATAATGAAAGTCACCATCCAAGCCAATCTAGGCAAAAAGTGAGACCCTACCTCAAAAATAACCAGAGTTCATAGAGATGAGTTCAAACCCCAGCACACTAAAAAGTAAAAATAAAGAATTCTCTTTCTAGAGTGTGCAGGGTGGGCCACCAGGAATATTCTCTCTAGAGACTTGAGGACACCAGAAGGCAGCAACCATATTTTATCATCCACACCCTGTCAAGCATTCAGGCAGACACTAATCTAGGCTCATTTTGTACCTAGATTTTTAGCATGTGATTAGAACCTCTAATCAGTTGACTTTAATCAAAAGGCCTTTTGGCCTCACTAGAGAGCCTCCTGCTTGTGGACAAGTTTTGGCTCTGACTCTGGCTCCCAGCGCTCCTGGTCTTCCCTTCCTGCCTCATGACCAAGAGGATTTGTCCCATGATCATAGAGAAATAGACATGGAATTGCTTGTATATGTAATCTCCTACTGGTTCTGCTCTTCTGGTTGAACCCTGATGGGACTTTTTCCTTTGTTGCATTTCTAATATTTAAGTCTGAATTCTGATAAAATTAAGGGTGGAAAAGTGAAGTGTTAATTAATAATAAATATGATTTATTTAAAAAATAAGATGGTATCTTTATTATTTTTTCTTCATGCCCAACTGTTTAAACTCTTTTTCTAAATGAATGCTTTTCGGTCATTCAAATGGCTATTCTGTTCAACATCTTCTGCAAAATATCAGGATAGTAAATCTGTGCAGCTGGTAGGTATCAGAATCAGAGTAGTGACAGTGGAAAGCCTGAAACGTCATTTGTTGGTGTGAACCATTGGGTTTGGATTTGGATCCACAGGTTTTAGATTACGGTCCAGAAAATTTTCTATTAATAGATTTGTCCATGAGAATTCTCCACAGATTGGCATAATTACTACTTTCTCTGCAGAGCAGGCTCTTGTAACCTGTTCAGAAGCAGACAAGCACAACAGAATGTCTCTTTTTTATTGTGTTTTGTATTTATGATCTTATTAGCATATAATAGTTGTACAGGGGGAGTTATTGTGATTTTTATATATGTGTTTAAAATATATCTTAGTTGGATTTACCCCCTCCATCATTCTCTCATTTACCCCCTCCCCCCTTAGAACAATTTCAGCAGGCTTCATTCTTCTTCATATACAGATACAAAATACATCCACCATACTCATTCTTATTCCCCTTTTTGGTGCCCACCCACTCCCTCTGGTAACCCCCCCCAGAAAAGATTTATTTTTCCCTCCTGTTCTTCATTTTTTTAAAGAAAAATTAAGTATACATTGATAGTCCAAGGGGGTTTTGCCTTGGTACTTCAGGTCTGTATATATCTTGCTTTTATCAAGTTAATCCCCTTCCCTCTGTTTCTTACTCGTTCTCTATCACCATGATCCCCCTAATATTCAACAGCTTCCTGTACAGTGTGTTATGTTATATCCATATACAGATGGGTTGTTTCAATATTTTCCATTCTCTAACATTTTCTTTCTTTCTCCCACCTCCCATAGCCCCCTCAGATGGACTAATACAATTTTGTTCTGTCTTTCTCTTTGTCCCTCTCTTTATATAAAATTATATATGTTTCAATGTATATATTTAACTTATAGGTCTAGCTTCTACATATGAGAGAAAGCATGTGATTGAGTTTTTGAGCCTGGCTTACTTTGCTTAACATGAAGTTCTCCAGTTCCGTCTATTTACCTGAAAACAACATAACTTCTTCTTTATGGCTGAATAAAACTCCATTGTGTATATGTACCACATTTTCTTAATCCATTCATCAGTTGCGGGGCATTTAGGCTGCTTCCAAAGCTTGGCTATTGTGAATAGTGCTGCAATAAACATGGGTGTGCAAGTGGCTCCATCATATCAAGTGATATAATTTGGTGTACTTGTTAAAAGAACATAAAATAGGAAAAGGCACTTGAATCATCCCTTTCTCTTTAGAAACAGTGAATTCTAGACAAATACTGACAGGATGCAGAAACTCAAATACTTTACTATAGCTAAAGAAAAAAAGTCACCCCTAAGGATTACATGGTAAAAATCCAACCTAATTGATTTCTTTCCTACTCCTAGCTTTGTTCTCTTTCATTTGAAAACTGTCTCTGCTTATCAAAGTGATTGGGAAAAGATTTTCTGTCATGTGATTAGTAGATAGTATTTAGATTTAATGCATATAAATGAGGGAAGAAATGGAAAAGCATTGTTGATTAAACAGAATAAACATATGGGAATATCTTAAAACTCTTCTCTTAAATGCCATGAAAGACTCTTAGAAAATGTATTTTCCTTTTAAATGAAATTGGAGTGGGGATAATCAAAATATTTATAATTCAATTTTTGACTCAGCATTACTTTTAATATGCATGTATACGGACATACACAAACAACCTGACTTTTTTTCATATAAATAGGTTTAGAAAAAAGTTAAATGAGAGCTGATGAATTTAATTCCCAAAGATTGGATTTAGATGGGAAATCCAAAATTATTGATATTTGAGTTGCTTCTAAACTCTCATCCTAAATTAAAATTAATCCCTCAGTATCTGTAGGATTGGTTGTAGGACCTTCCCACCCTCCTGCAGATATCAAAATCTATAGGGGTTCAAGAGCCTCATAGAGAATGATGTAGTGTTTACATATGCTGTACGCACACCCTCTCATGTACTTTAAATCATCTGTGGATTACCTACAATGGTAATGCAATCTAAACCTATGTCAATAGTTGTTATACTTTATTGTTTAGGAAATAATGATGAGAAAAATGTCTCTGCATGTCCAACGCAGACACAGTGTACTTTCCAAACATTCTCTGTTCATGGCTGGTTAACCCTACAGATGTGGAGCTGCAGATGGGAGAATGACTGCAATGCTTTCTTTAAAATGACTTGCTGCCATTGTCAGTGCTTTTTCTTTCAAGTTACATCAATTCAAAAATGTAATTGAAATGTTAAAATAGTTAAAAATTCTCCCACATGATTAAAACTACAACTATAAAATTAAAAAAATAAGATTAAGTTAAAGTAAGTGAAATTACATAAATTAAAAATTTAACTAGAATGTTAAAATACTTAAAAATTCTCCTACATGATTGAACACCACCATAAAATTATAAAAATAAGATTAATAAGTTAAAGTAAGTGAAATTACAGTAGTCAAATAGCAGAACAACTTTGTCAATAAGAAGTTTAAAAATGCTAATTTCTAAGTATCTAAAGTGATATCTTCATCAGTTATACCTTTAAAAAATAACATCAGCTATTTACAATAGAGATATGGTCATATCTCTATTCTACATGCAATTAATTTTGTAAAATAGGTAGCAACTTCCAATTATTTTGGTGGTGTTTACAATATCAAGAATACAGCAATGAGCTAGTACAATACAACCACTTTGGAAAACAATATTGAGGCTTCTTAAAAAACTAAACATAGATCTGCCATTTGATCCAGCAATATCACTCCTAGGGATATATCCAAAAGAATGTGACTTAGGTTATTCCAGAGGCACCTGCACACCCATGTTTATTGCAGCACTGTTCACAATAGCCAAGTTATGGAAACAGCCAAGATGCCCCACTACTGATAAATGGATTAAGAAAATGTGGTATTTATCACAATGGAATTTTACTCAGCCACAAAGAAGAATGAAATTTTGTCATTTGCAAGTAAATGGATGGAACTGGAGAACATCATCTTAAGCGAAGTTAGTCAGGCTCAGAAGGCCAAAGATTGCATGTTCTCCCTCATATGCAGATTATAGATCTAAAACAAATGCAGTAATATTATTGGACATGGTTTATACACTAAGGGAAGACAATGCACACGAGTGATAGGGAAAGGGAAAAAACCCAAAAACTTAAATGTTTGATGTGCTCACTGTATAGGAACAAATATAGATTGGCAGTGGTCACGATGGGAAGGGGACTAGGAGGAAGTAGCGAAGAGTTCTGGTAGAGATGACCCAATTTGAGTTGCAATACACATATGCATGGAAACAACACAAGGAATCTCCCTGTGTAGTTATCTTTATCTCAAACTAGCAAAAATATCATGTTTTTCTTATTATCTTTTATGTTTTTCCTTCAACAAAATCAGAGAGCAAGAGGGATAGACAGGTTCTGTCTGGAGGCAGGAGGAGGGGGGAGGCAACCCAAATAATGTACACACATCTAAGTACATGTAAAGATGAAAAAATAAGAAAATACAGCAATTTTTGAAAGAGTATCAGGGGAAATGTCTCAGCTTTAAGTGAACTACAGAAATTGAGAGAATGACATGTCTATGGAATCTGTGAGGCCCAACGTTATAAAATATAATATGCTTACAGCCTTAAATTATGTGCTTATAGCTAGATATGGTAGTAAAGTTTTATAGTTGACATAAAATAGTTTGCAGTATTTATGGTCTGTGGTAAGGTTAAAATCCAATACCTTAGACTATTCCACAAAAATGCAAATAGTCAAGCAAGTACATAAATTATTTACATTTATTAAGCAACCTATAAATATATATCTATAAACCAAGAGATTTTTATTCATTGTTGTTTTAACCTTTCAATGATATCAAAATACAGTTTTCAAAGGTTAAAAACATAACTTTCATATGAAATGAAGTACATGCAGAAGATTTACTAAGCACATTATTGACCAAAGAAGTAAAGTTGTTTCAAAGAAAGAATGGAAGAAACAGAAAGTATTTACAGTGACTGAATAGAAGAATGGAAACAATAGGATTGTGACATTACCCACAAGACTGAATACTTTCTCTCAGAACAAAAGAGGAAGAGTTGGGAAGGATAGTAGCCTTGAGTTTTAGACACCAGCTGCATCTCTATAGAATAAGATTTGTTAGCATGGATGTCAACGTGTAGATGTTAGACCTGGTGACATTGGCCCTTAGAAAACTGTAAAATAGCCAAGCCAATGGTAAGCACTAAATCAAAACAAAAGTCGATAATCAGATAATTCTTAAGGACGAAGGGGAGTATTAGACAATGCTTGAGTGTGACACTCTGCTCTTGTGAGCCTAACTAAACTCTGCAGATTATTCTTAATTAAAAAACGAGGTATGTCCAGTGTTTTGTTCAATTACAGAGATTGAACAAAAGAAATTATATTGCTTCCCAGTTGTTTGGTTTGACTGAATTATTTGTCCTTTGAAAGTACAGTAAGCTGCCTTATTTGTAGATTTATTACATGTTGTTTTCACCAAGCATGGTGAAAAGTTCAGCAAGATGGTGAATTAGGAGTCTCAGCCTTTGTCTTCCAACAAAAACAACAGTTAAGCAACTATCCATGGATGAAACTAGCTAGAGAGCTCTGGCTTCTATTTAGTGGCAACCCAGTGGAGCGAAAAACCCAAGAATAATTACAGAGAAGAGTGTAGGAAGAATCTTTTATTTTTCCTTATGTCACCTCATGTCAAAAGGATTGCCTCTCTGCTGAGAGTTCCCCTGCAGGAGAAAAGAAGAGCAGAAGAACCCCAGCAAACTTTGCTTCAAGGATCTTAGTTCTTGCTGATAAGGATACCACCATGTGTTTCCAGATCCAAAGATGCTCCTCTCTGCCATCAACTGATGCCACAGTGCCCCAACCTCTGTTGACACACCACATGCTTCCCACCCCTATTTCCACTGAATGGTCTTTACCTGCCAAAGCCAGTCCATACAGTCTTCAAAGGTGAACACACTAAGGCAAGGACACGAAGAGCATTTTAAAAAGTCAGGAAACAAGATACCACTATAGAAGCACAATCAATTTACAGTTACCAGCTTCACAGAAGGTGAACCCAAAATTATTGTTTTCAAGAATCTCAGTGAACATAGACAACTCAAAAATCAAGAAAACAGTACATGAACAAAAATGAGAAGTTCAGCAAACATCTTCTATATAATCCAGTCATACCACTTCTTGTCATTTAACTGAAAGAATGAAAGTCGGCTATAGAGTCAAAGACAACTGACCACCCATTTATCCTGGCACTTTTCACAGTAGCCAATTATGGTAATCAGCCTAGGTGCTATCAACCGATAGATAGATGAAGAAAATGTCACACACACACACACACACACACACACACACACTCTCACACACACACACACAGATTCTTATAAAGAGGAATGAAATTTCATCATTTGCAGGAAAATGGATGGAGATGGAGAATATCATGTTAAGTGAAATAAGCTAGTCCCACAATGATAAGCATCACTTTTTTCTCATTTGTGGAAACCAGAGAAAAGAACAAAAAAAAAACCAAGATCATGAAAGTAAAAGTGGACTACTACAGAGTTGGAGGGAAAAGAGAGAAGGGAGAGGGAGGAGGGAGAATGAAAAAGAGTAGTAGAAAAAGTGAGCCCTTTTTATATTGGTTATTTTATAAGATAAGGTCTTGCTTTAGGCCCAGCAGGCCTGGTCTGTGATCCTATTTGTGTTTCCCATGTAGTCAGGATGACTGGCACACAACACTGTAGCAGCCATGGGCTGAGATGGGGTCTTGCAAACGTTTTGCTCAGGCTGACCTTCAAACATCATCCTCCTGATCTCCACCTCCTGAGTAGTTAGGATTACAAGGTTGAGTCACTGCATTCAACCTCTTCTGAAGTTTTCTAAATCTCAGAAATTATTACTATGATATTTTTAAAATAAGAGGCTTCAAAGGTATCCACAAAATTCTTATTTTACTATTTTCTTAGAAAGAGACATGTTCTTCTACTGACATTTAGAAAACTGTAGCTAAAGTATTTCTTCATAGAATTCAAGGGTATACCCCACTTGATCAGAAAGTGTATTATTAATGCCGGTGTACAGCAAACCAGGCTTGCATGTTTGTCCACACCAACGACTTTAATATGTATGTGGTAGACACAGGTGTGGGGCTGATATTTCAAAGCTGAGAGTAGCTTTCTAATAAAGGGATGTAATGTGCCTGCTTCTGGGAAGAGTTGATGTCTTATTCTGGAATGAAGAAGTTAAAGACAATAAGATGCTGTTCTTTTAATAATAAAAATTTTTAAATGACTATTTTTACTCTAAGAAGAGTTGACAGGAATTCCCCCTACCACCCTACCTTTTGTGGCATATTCAGAGTACTTGCCTGAATTCTTTGGTAGGAAGACAGAGGGAGGACAATCCTTGTAATAGCTGGATAAAAGCTCTGTTGAAAATTCTCCAAGGAACCTGTGCAGCAGCTTGGTCTGGGACCTCTAGGAGGGCTTAAATGCTTCACCCAGCTGCAATTGTTTTATTTGTCTGAGTGTGCATGTGTGCATGTGTTTCCTAAATGAGAAAATTTGAGGGTAAAGTCTTGTTAATTCATATAGGCTGTTTTTAACTGCATGACAGAGAATATTCTGGGCCCGAGCTTAGAAGGAAGTGCTAAAGTAGAGAGCTGCAACTGTTTCCTCTTGCTTAAGCAAGAGATAGAGAGTAAAGGAGACAACCTCTGACACAAGGAGCAAGGAATTGAGCAGTGGAGATAACTAGAATAATCCCTAAACCTATGGATAAGATACTAGAAATGCCTGGGGAGGAGAAAGTATTCAAAAACCAGGCACCAGGTATTGAAGACAGATGCTATTTGTGGTCAAGTGACTAGTGACACTTGATAACTGAGGAAGAATAGAAAACAGGAGTAATAGGGGGGAAACCCAAACTCATGAAAATAGCTATTCTATCAGTCAACAAGCATTAATTGTATGAATTGCCTATGTTGATACATATTCACTAATGGTATAAACTGAGACAGCTATCAAAAGTTACTGTCTTTAATGAGGCATGGTATTGAAAATAATAGATGCAGAACAGGACACTTTGCCAGGCATTGTGCATATGAAGCTATTAGTCATTACTTGCAATCATTGTCTTTGAAAGGACAATTTTTAAAAGCAAATATAAAACAGGTTGTCATATAATGTTTGCCATGTTCAAGTTTTAATTTTACAATGCTTTGGCTTAAACTTTATTCTCAGCTAAAGTATTTCAACTTACTTCCGGATGCAATTATATCTATATATATAAAACCTTGTCGGGGGTTAATTGTGGAGAAGTCCTCTTAGCAGATGACAGTGTAATGAGAGCAGGTTCCGCAGCCAGGAGGCTCCTACAGCTGAGGCTGGTCGAAGGTCAGCACAGGAAGGAAATTCAGGAGATAGAAGCCATCTGGTCAGAGCTACTGCAGCAAGTCCTCCCAGGGAAGTCTCGCTTTTGTTAACTTTAGTTGTGATGCAGAACAGAAATGTTCTAAGCTCTCTTAATAAAATGAGAGATTTAAGGTTTCGTGGGAGGCTGTTCTGCAATGCAGCTTCGAATGGGAGATAAGAGGGGTTCCCGTTCTCAGACATCGCCAGTGAAAACTAGCGTAGTAGCATGCTCAGCCAGCATACACATCAGGAGTGCCCTTGGTCTACATGAGGACATTTAGAAAAGTGACACCATAATCATAGCACTTGCTGTAGAGTTGACATTTTTGTGACTGATGATAACTGTGTTACATACATTTATGTATCCTTTTATCTTTTTTGTTGGTGATGTGGGGGCTTGAACTCACAGCCTTGTGCTTGTTAAGCAAGTGCTCTACCACTTGAACCACACCCCCAGAACTTGTTTTCATTAGCTATTTTGGGGATAGTGTCTTATGTTTTTGCTTGGGGCCAATCTGGGACTGTGACATGCCTATTTATGACTCCTGCATAGCTGGGATCACAGGAATGAGCCACCATGCTGGTTTGTTTGTTGAGATGGAGCGGTCTCCCTAAATTTTGCCCATATTGGCCTTGAGCCATTATCCCTCTGAACTCAGTCTACCTCCTGAGTAGCTGGAATTACAGACATGAACTACCAAGCCCTGCTCACATTTGTTTGTCTTTCCCTTGCTTTTGATTTTCATCCTTGCTTTTCCTCACAAGGCCTCTCTTTTGTTAGACTTCTCACAGGCTGACCCACTTTTGGGACTGACTTTCCTATTAGCATTTCCTATAAAGTGTGAATAATTGCCAAAGAAATGATAAAATTCCACTTTCCATGTTACAGATTGTAACTCAGTCTTTTAATTGTATCCAAAGATGCAATTTATTGGTTTGCAATTTACAGTCTTAGCTTCCCTAAAGAATTGCATCCTTTTATTCAATAAATTTCAACAAATATTCACTGAGTAGTCCATGGACCAGACAGTATTCCAAATGCTGGAGACCAAGCAGTAAGCAAAAACCTAATGAACAAACATCCCACTTGTGTGGGGCTTGTATCTAGTAAACGTGTGCATCTATTTATACCTCTAAATTCAAATATTTTTATTAAAAACCAAATGTTTTTTAACATATAACACATAAGAATAAACACACACCTAGGTAGTTTGCCTCGCTTCCCTACACTTCTTATGACGTTCGCTCTGCCTCCGCATTTGATCACTTCATCTTTATTCTCCCTTATCTCAGCTTTTGCAGCTTGATAACAAATGCCTGGAGGAGGCCACCACTGAGGGAGTGTGGTGGCTGGCTACCCCGACCATCCACGATTCTCACATTTCCTAACACGTGGTAGTGTTCGTACAGCCTAATGCTTTTGTTGTTCTTTTCCCACTCTTGGCCAGATGTCAGATCCATGTCTTTGCCAGAGCTCTTCTGTTTTTCTGAAATGTCTTCTTTATTCTTCTGACCTGCTCCTAATCCTGCTCAACACCCAAGGCCTACTTTAAGTGTACCTCATCTCCTTGGAATTGTCAATACACATCGACTATCAACACAGTGGTGACAGCTCTTTTTTTTTCTCATAATTAATATATGCCTTGTATAACTTAGTACTATTAGATAGTTTCTTATTCTATCAATGGTTTACCTCCTGCAACTGAATAATAAATTTTTCATAATCAGAGACTATTTGTTACTTTTTACTTCTTGTTCAACAAAAGCTAGTTGGCCAATCTGCTAACTGATTCTTTTAGCTAGTCTGTTTATTAAGCATTGGCTGTGTTCATTACTTATAGGGAAAATACCTTAGCATAACGAATAAGATCTTGTACGACTCAGTGTTCTGTCCACTTTTCAGCAATCCTGACAGTCAACTTTGTATCTATTTTAGCTTCTAGCTTTGCTGAATTTCTCAGCCACTTTCTGATAGATGAGTGGTTGATACCACTTTGCCTTTGCATTTGCCTTTTTATGCTACCTTCCCTGGCACATACATTAAGCCAGAGTCAGGTCTCCCTTCTTGATGTGCTTGTACATCTTATAGCAGATAGGCCAGTCAGTGTTGCATTTAACTAGATTGTGTGATCCACAAACACTTGTTATTCACACTTCCATACTCACAGGGCAGCAATCTGAGAATGAGCTGAGGATGTTGAATCTGTCTAGGAGTTACCCAAACTGGTACCAACTGGCATATCTGGAATTATAGAAATAAAATGAGAGATGGGAGAAAATCCTAAATTTTTGAAATGTGGGGTATAGAAAACTTTCAAGAAAAATAGGTGGCCAATGGGGGTAAATACTCAAGAAGCACAAAGAAAACTGCTAATAGAGGAAAGACCTTCAAATTTGACACATGGGAGACCTTGAAGTGAATGGGCAATAAGTCTTGGTGCTGAAGAATTGACTATAGCCCACCTGTTAGAATTTGTTAACAGTAAAAAGAAAGAGAAAAGGACAGTGGTTAAGTATAGTTGTCAGCTTTAGCCAAGGGAAATTACTTTCAAGATGGAGGAAATGAATTTGTTGATTTTAACATCGTCACAAAGTTTCATTAGTAGCTTCCCTGTGCATGCTATGTACATTTTCCCACATCTTTTAAATGAGAAAAAATGTGATTATGATATATAATAAAATAATACTTAAAAAAACATTGCCATTTCCTGCTATGTCACCTTTATCTGTCAATATAATAAACACAACTCAATCTGAGTGACTCTTCCGGCACACAGGGCTATGCTAATGAAATATCACCTGGGAAAGTATTTCTTGTTTGCTTTAATTGTCTCTTTAAATCTAGCTTATCCTTTAACACATATTTTAAATCTTACCAACTCCATAAATTCCTCATTTATACCTCTGGTTTACATCTTTTCATCCCTCCTCCCCCTCAGCCTATGCCTTTTAACTATTGGCATAATTCTACCTTTTCTAGAATTTCATGAAGTTAAAATCATAGAGTATGCATCCTTTTCAGATTTCTTTTACTTAAAAATGTGAATTTAACTTTCTTCTGTGTCTTTGAGTTACAATCTCATTTCTTTTGTTCTTTAACAATATCCCACTGTGTGGACATACTATGGTTTATTTATATATTCACCCATTGAAGGACATCTTGAGCAATTATGAATAAAACTGCTATAAACATCTGCTGGTTTATATTTGGACATGTGTTTTCAACTCATTTGGGGAAATACCTATGAGTGTGATTGCTGGATCCTATGGTAAAAGTATGTTTTATTGTGAACAAAACTGCCACATTGTCTTCCAAAGTGGTGGCACCATTTTGCAGCTCCACTAGCCATGAAAGAGAGTTCCTGTGGCTCCATACCTTCACTAGCATTTGATGCTATCGGTGTTTTGAATTTTAGCCATGTAGTAAATATGTAGCAGTGTCTCATTTTAATTTGGAATTCTCTAAAGACGTGATATTGAGCATCTCTTTGGATAGCTATTTGCCATCTGATATCTTCTTTAGTATCTGTTCAGATCTTTTGCCCATTTTTAATTGGGTTCTTCTCTTTTTATTGTTGAGTTTTAAGACTCTTTTGCATAAATGAATACAGATCCTTCATTATGTGTTTTAAAATATTTCCTCCTGGTCTGTGTCTGTCTTTCCATTCTTTTAAATGTCTATCATAATTAAATGTTACAGTTGAGCAAAAGGTCCTGTAGGATGGAATTTTGTCTTTTAATCTTTTAAGTGGGATTTAGTTACCTTGTCAAACCCAGTAATGTTCATGACTGACATCAGACCCTCCATGTAGAGCAGGTGAAAACCTGATTTTTAGTGCTTTCTGAGGGCCCAGCTACTCAAGAGTGTGTTTTTAATATGCACGATTACCTTTCCAGGTATGTGTAAGTAGTGAAATGACAATACATCATTCCGATTTTATAGGGGGCTGATATTTAACTTACATGTAAAAAATTTTCACCATACGGTCTATAAGATTAGAATGATTCCCCAGAGAAATCAAAAGAAAATTTGAGTTATCTTTTCTGTGTTTACAAGGGCTTCTGCCAGAATAACTGAAAATATGTTCTTATCAACATAACTTTTTTTTGGCGTTACTGGGATTTGAACTGCCCACTCGGCATACATGTGATAAGCTACACTCTCAACCCTTTTTTCTGTTTATTTTGGAGACAGGGTCTTCCTTTTTGCCCACGCTGGACTGGACCACAATCCTCCTGCCTTAGCTGGGATGGCAGGCATGTGCCAACACAGCCAGCTCTTGGTTGGGATGAGTGTCTTAGGACCTTTTTGTACCCAGGCTGGCTTGGAACCATTATCCTTCACATCTCAGCCTCCCAAGTAGCTAAGATTACAGGCATGAGCCACCAGCACCTGGTTCCTAACGCAACTGCTTAAAACAACCAAACTGCTAAGTTTTGTGGTCACAGAAAGTGAAGGTAACTGGGCTAAAATTTCAGAGAGTAAACGTGAAGGAGAAAGTACTGGAAAAATGGTTTTCAGTGATGAGCTCTCTAGGCTTTAGTAACTGGTGAGAGTACAGTCCAGGGACATGAAGTCACCAGCTGAATAACTTGGATCAGCCTTGCATTGAAAGGTTATAAATTCCTTTGTCAGTTTATTGATTTCCTTTCTAACTCCTTATGTGTAAGCCAGATAGCCAAGTGGCAAATTATATTTTTACCTGCCTTGACAATGTATAATCACTTTATTGTGTATAAGACTATAAATCTTTTGTGTCACTTTTAAAGCATTTTTATTTTTATTATTTCCACAACCAGTGGTGCAATAGATAAGGACATCATTACTTCAAGTTATTTATCTCACCTCTTAGATTCCTCTACTTGGTTCCATGAATCTCAAATTCAATGTGATCATGGTTTCCTGTCCTCAAAACTCTGTTATATTTTTATAATCCTTGACTCAGTTAATGCCATTAAAAATGTATCCTTTTTTCCAGGACAGAATCTTCAAATTTCCACTCACTTTCTAAACGTCTGACTCTCTCTCTTACTTACAGTGCACCTGTACATTGTTTTCTCATATGTAAACTTGGTACTAATTCCTAACCTCAAAATTCTGGCTAGTGCCCAGTTGTATGGAGAAATGTAAGCACCTTTTCATGCTATGATAAGCCTTTTGTAAACAGGCTTTGGTCAGTCTTTCCAAACTCACTTTGTTTGGACCCCAGATACATTTTACACTGACCTTACTGAACTCTCATAATTTCCCAATACAGTTAGTTTCTTTGGTTTTTTACTTGCTATTTTTCTGCCCTATTACTTTCACCTCAAGGGATTATTCTTCTAAAAATAGTTTATGAATTTCTGTGCCATAATTCATCCTTTCCTCTTCTGTGTTCCCATATCATTTGATTCCACTGCTTTGCAGTTATTTTTGCATCTTTCTGCCTCAACTATGTATTTCTTGAGAATAGAAACCAATTCATTGAATTTTGTCTCCATCATTTAGCCAAACACTGATCACAGAGTTTGCAGGGAAAATAAGTTGAATAAATGGAAGGCTAGATAAATATATGAATGACTGATGTGCCCACACTTTCTTTCCAATGCCCAAATTTTTTTTGGCCTAAATGGAGAGACTAGGCAGTATTACTTTTCCATGTGTACTTTGTACTTACCAGTTTGTTTGTAAAAAAACATATTATTGAGTATAAGGTACGTTCTCATTTCAAAAGTAGCAAAGATGATTAAGACCTTAAATCTCACCTTTAGTGAGGAGTGCAGACTGTGATAGGGAGGACCTGAAATAACTGACTTGGGTATAAAACAATGGTTACTGAGATTTGTGATTCTGGAAGTTGAAAGGAAGAAAAAATACTTTCACCATCATACAAAAAGATGGCATCTGCTTTAATTATTAGACTCTCAGTACAATTTGCATAGCAGAGATGTGTAGAACATGCGTGTCATAAGAGAGTTCCAGCAGCCATGGCTGAGGGAGGACGGTAAATAAGTTAGGCATGACTAGATACCAAGGACCTTAAATGTCCGGCTAAGGAGGGTGATATTTGCTCTATAAATCACAGGAAGCTTTTAAATTTCTGGACAAAGATGAGGCATGGACAAGACTGTCCTCTGGGACAATTATTCTTAGATTAGTAGATTTTTTTTAAAATGGACTAAAGAAGAAATAAATAGCAATAGAAAGAAGATAATAGAAAAGTGTGAATCACTCTTTTTTGTGGTGTTTTGCCTGTTAGCTGAACTTGTAGTATTTTTGTTGCTTTTGCTATTTAGTTTCCATTTGCGTAGCATCAAAGCATTGATTTTTATATACTTTTTCCGATCTAGGGGTAGAGCATCTGACCTCACTTCAGGCTGCGTAAGGCATTTTGTCCATTTTCCCCTGACTACAATGGTTGGTTCTAAGAGGAACAATGACCCAAGGCAAAGAAGCAGACACACTCAATTCTGGATTTCCTTATATGGCAGCCCATCTTCTGATGGATTAGGAATCATCATGACATGAGCCCAGATCTGTGGGGACCTTTCCACTGCATCCTACTGGTGGACCTCAGTGATGGTATACAAGTCCTGAATCAGTTGTGGCCTCTGTAACTTTGGAATCACATTGACTGAAAGAATTTCTGTACACCATTCATTTCACTGACCATCCATATCATTGCATGGTACCAAATTTTATGGATGAGCTATATCAGGTGTTTTTTTCTATCCTTCCATATTAAGGGACTGAAAACAACCACAGTTCAAGACAGCCACTGGCAAGAGTGGGATTTAGCTGAGCCTATTTGCTGAACAATAATGACTAAAGGATGATGACTAATGAAAGAGTTGTTTTGACTTAAATAACTTATGGTATGTGGAAACCATTTGTAAGTAACTGTAGTACTTAGAACCATTTTGTATTGGTCTAATATTTATCATCCATTGACTCTTGGAATTGCAAAAGTCTCTTTGCATTCTTCCTGTGCACATTTGCTTTACTCTGTGGTTGCTACACGGACGTTCCTTGTTTGTACTTCTGTTGCTTAAAAGGAAAAAGAAGAAGAAAGTCTCGGACCCAGTCCTTTAGAGAATAAGAGTGAATTAATCTTTTCTTAAGGTCCTTGAAAAAACATCAACCCAACAATGGAGGCCTTCATTGCTGAGCATTCTACTAATGACTTGTTCTCTTCAGACCAGGTTTTCTACTTGATTGGCAGCTGTGACACCATTTATCGTTATCTAATATTGCCCTGCATTTCAAAAGTGATTTTGCTACTAAATGAAACGACTTCTAAACTACAAAAATTCATTTTAATTTATACTTCAGAAAAGCAGTTGCTGAGTGACACCAACAGTGAAAGTAGAAGCATGTAAGTGAAAGGAAATAGTCTCAAAGATACTGGTAGTTTATAAAACTTTATATAAATATTCCTTTTGGATTAGTCAAAGCTCAGAGCTTTCATTCTTTGAAGTTTGAAATGAGCCAGATTTTTAAAATATATTTTTCAGCTTGGGAAATATATTTTTATTACGCAGTTGAAATATTTTCTTTAAGCAAGACTTGTCACATCTATTATTTAAGCTCTTTAAAGTTAGCACTTCCGTTCTCTGATGGAATATTCCATTTCTTCATTTCTTGTCATCTCATTTATTTAAATAAAACTTCTTTCCCCCCAAGTCCTCTGAAACCCTGGATAGTGCTTTGGAACAATCTGCCTTTTGTAGTATTTACTTTTGTTCCTGTTGTACTGCCTGAATTCTTTTAATAAGGACATTAAGAATAACTTAGTTTCTTCTTATATATTACCATGCACTTCATTTGCTTCAATACTCGAAATCTCATTGCACACAGAGTGGAATGGAAGTGAACAGTCCATTTAGTTTTCAAAGAAACTCTGTTGAAATTATTTGGTTACAGGATTACTTTTATCCCCCTATCTCCATGCCACTCCATTTAGAACATAAGCTTCTTGAGGACAGAGATTTTTGTCTCTTTCCTTTACTGATTAGTTCTTTGACTTCAGAATAGTTCCTGGACCATAGTTTATTCATTAAATATTTCCTAAAGAAATCAATGTCTGATTGAATGACTATATAATCGTAAATGAAAGCATTCATCATTTTAAAACCTGAAAGTCACTATTTGATCTTCAAAAATAAAAACTACAGTGTAATCTGTGTTTCTTGCATATACAATTGCAAAGCTACCACACAAGATAAAGGTTTCTTAGTAAAACAAGTTAAGATGACATACAATGGGAAATCTTTATCTTTAAGCAACTTCTTATACATCTGAGTTTGTTTCCCAAATCCTTCCCTTTCTGTTTCCTATCTGCTGTCACTCAATTCCTACTTATTCTTTTTTATCATCACATCTCTCCTCTGATTCTTCTTAATGTGTTTTTCAAGTCTTCCAAATCATAGAGGACAGAATGGACCTCCCCTTCTCACAGGCTTTCCTACTGTTGGAGTATGAAGAATGGGTACTGTTACCTGCTGTGAATGTGGGACAGGAAATGATTTTTGTTCTAAGTTGGAATCAAAAGCATGCCAGGGAAAGGTTTCAATAATCAGAGTGGGACTTTCAACTCAAGGAATGCTTCCCAAACTCTGGTGCTCAGTCTAGACCCTCCTTTCCTCATATCTGCTTATTGGAACCTTTTATTTGCCAAAACAAAATTGGTTCCCAGAAGGAAAGGTATTGTTTAAAGAACTGAGGTCAGGTAACTTCAACGAAGTTTACCTGAACAGGAAAGAAGGTTCTAGAATTGGGCAGCATGGTAGACCCAAGATGATTGTACCATGTACAGGTTGTGTTTATACCCAGAGGAAAAGAAGTGACACAGAGAAACAACCTGATTGGCTACAGCTCGCCTTTGCCTTCTATTGATATGGTTTGGTTCCTGGGAGCCTGTGACTGGCTGAAGCTCAAACAGTGTAATTGGCTAAGACTCAGTTGCCTAGTTACAAGGATACATTTTACTTTTAGGTAATTTCCAAGTTGTTTACCAATCAATGTAGGATATTAGCACAGACTGCTTCAAGCCCTTCTATCCTCTAAGCATGGAGGCAGATTTAGGCCAAACTTAGTTTAACAGTATTAATATGTTGGAAATATGAGAAATAAATGTGTGCAAATAACCCAACTTGCACTTGTTTTAAGTACTTGAAAGAAAATAATAAGGAATATTGCTGCTTCTTTGAAATGGACTTTGGCCAAATTAATTTCCTAAGTTATGTGGTGCAAACTGTTTCATTGGAATTTCCTAAATTTTCAACATCCCTTCTATAACTTCTCAAAACTCAGCAGACATAAGAATTGCTTAAGGATCTTATTATCATGTGGATTTTCATTCCAGAGGTTTTGACTGGGGGCCTGAGATTCTACATTTCTAATAAACTACTCTTGGAAAGACTCCAATGATGTGATGGTTTTCAGATCATACAAATGAAAAAATAAATAGCATAAATATTCTAGAGTTAGAGAAAAACATAAGTTTGTCTCACCTTATTTTACAGCCATTCAACTTAAAGACAAAGGAGTTTGAAGGAAATAATTACTGGTAACAATGAACTTTTTTTCTATTCTTCTCCTGTCTCATAATTGAAGGTTCTTTTAGTACACGTGTTGCATACAACAGACTCAGTCATATATTTTCCTAAATGTAAAGGGTTAAAAATCTCTCAGTGTGGGGAGAGGGACATAGGGGATGGGTGTTATCAAAAATACATTACACATACACACACGTATGAAAAGAGCATAATGAGTTTCCATTAAAAACTTTTTAAAGGGGGCAGGGAGAAGGAGGCTTAAGGAAGAATAATACAGACAGGTGAATCTAATCAGAGCATATTATATGCATGTGTGTTAATATAATGAAACCTCTATGTACAATTAAAATTGTACTAATAAAAAACTCCTATTTTTCTTTAGTAAAATTTTTACCAAGACATCCTTCTTTACCTAAAGTAAAACAAAACAAAACAAAACAAAAACCAAGGGAAAAAAATCTGGAAGCAGTTCAGTTTTTAACTTTGATGACAAGTTAATGACGTAAAAATGTCCTTCTTCAGCAAAGTTGATTAGAAATGTTTTCTGGTAGGCACTCAGTTTTCAGAAACACATTAAACTATGATGGTAGTGTTTGGGACTGCTAATTTCTGGAATTACCATTGGGAACTTTTCTCCCTAAAGTATCACCTTCATAATGCTGAGTGTCTTCAGGCCAGGGGTAGATGGAATTTAGAGAGATTAACCCAGTTTTGCATTCTAACTTGCTTTAGTGTAATGATGTTAAAAATGTGTAACTTAGAACTATGCCCTTTCTTGAACAAATATTTTTATGAGCTTTGACTGCTTGGAAATTATCAAAATATTATTTGACAGTCATCAGCTCTCCCAATTTTCTGGTTTGAGTTTTCTGCATAGTCATTTGTTTTTGAAGGCATAAAATTTAAATCAGTTAACAAAATGTATCAACTCTTAGCTGTCAATAAATAAAATCATATTTTATTGAAGTTTATATGGAAGACATGGAAAACTATTTTATCATTACATTTGTGTTAATTTTTTTACATTGAGAGGAAAATACCAATAATTAACATGGTTGCTGAGAATTACCTAGGATCTGCTAACAAAACAGTATTTATTTATTTATTTATTGGATTTTTTTTTTTTTAAGCCTACCTAAACTTGATGACTTTGGCATTCCTGTCCTGACATCTGCCTACTGTGTAAGCTAATCTACTGTACTTCTTCATAAGTCTCCTCATCATTGCTGGGTATTTAGTGAGGACATCCTCTGAGCCAGGTTATGCTTTCTCTACTCACCTTTTCCAACCTTACTTCCAAACCCGCTGAGCAGCAGATTCTATCATAAAATACAAATTTAATTCTTCTTTAAAGGCCTTGGTTGTTTAAAGCCTCTTCACTTTAGGATTCAAAGCCCAATGAAGAACTTTTAGTTTTCTTCACTACCTGGTGAGCCCATTAGTTCTGTGGTTTACTCCTTCCCTTACTTCCTCACCTTACTGTGAAGAAGACAAGAACTATCTCTGTCTTTGGGACCCTCTCTTTTCTTCCTGTTTCCTGGTTCCAGCTTCTTCTCTAGTGTTCTGGGTAGACAGGAGGGAGATAAAAAGGATGAGGTCTCTTCCTTATCAAATGTTTTCATAGTTCACTGTTGATGGTCACTGCTTCTCTGGCTAACAGTGACAGGCCATTAAGCCTTCTATGTAGTTGATACCCCAGTACTTACGCCCTTCAGCAGGCCTTCCTGTGGCCTTTTGACTTGACAGCTCCCCTAGGGAGTCCCAGTTCCTGCTCCCCTATCTTTCTGCTCTGCTGGTCCAGAATTGGTCTGATGGCTCAACGCTATCTTCCACTGTTTCCATTGTGTGCAAAGAGCTCACACGTTCTTATCATGACAAATGGTCAGTTCAGAGGATTGCCCATGCTCTCCCCTTCTCTCCCCATGACCTGGCATCTTTCTCCAATTCAAGGAGGCACAGGTGAGATAGTCAACAGATCTACTACCTACACACTTACCCAAGCAGGCGGTGAGAAAACACTCCCCTTTCAAGGGATCGTTCTTATGCTGGAGGACAGGTATCCTCCCTTCTTCTCCAAAGGAGAGAAAAGGAAATCTGTCCATATGACCACTGTTCTCCTGTCTGTTTTTCTCCTTTTTAACTTACCCCCTCTTTGTTCTCATAGGCCTTATTAGCTGATTCCAGGGACCAGGAAAAGCCCCATGCAACACATTTAAGCACAGGATTCAGGGTGTCCTGGAGAGTGTCAGCCTGCTTCGGGCCTCCCTTCTAGTCATTTGGCTTGCATCTTTACTTTTAAAGTTAAATTTTACAAAGTTTGCCCTAGGTTTCACCTTCTCCATAAATCTATCTCAATTCTAATACTTTTTTTGCTTTTTCCAGTGCATTAATGACATAATGAATGTCTCTGAGTACTGAGTGCCACTAATTTGTTAACTTTTCATTTCTTTGCCTTTTCCCAAGGATTATGTAGCTCCTGCACAGAAGGGATTGTTTCTTAATGGATTTAGAGATTATAAGAGATGTATGTCTGTTAAGTGAAAAAGTGGATGAAATCTCATGTTCAATTATCCTGTTAATCGCTTTGACTGTGGTTACATAATTAGATACAACTAAAATGAATTTCAGGACTTTAAAAAGTACCACAGCAACACGAAATTAATGATGTGTTACTTGGATGTTCCTGGCTAATGACCATGTAAAAAACTGACCACAAAGAATAAATGATTATGTCTTGAAGACTGTTGTGTGGTTGATAAGAAAGTATGTTCAGAAAATAAGGGAGCAGTGTGGCAAGCCAGAACCAGAAGAAATTTTGAAATCCAAATTCCTGGAACCAAATTGTAGGACTTATGATCTGCCTGTCCAGGACACACACCTCTGTGAGCAGACATTCACAGTAATGATAACTTCCCTTCAGGAGATCATTCTAAGGGTTAAATGAGACAATGGATGTGAAGTTGAAAATCTATGAAGGAGTGGAGAAATGCAAGCATTATTTACCATTTCTGATATTTTAACATCTCTAAAAATAGGGGAAATTTTTACATTTGTAATATTGGATAGTTTTATTGAACATATTTCTGAATTCACACACACACATAAATATATAATGGTAAATTATCTGCAGAAAAATTACTGTTTTTGATTAATGCTGGTGTGAAGAAAGAACTAAGACTTGTTCCTAAAATTATGCAGTTTTTTTCTGATCAAAATGACTAATGGCTTTCCATATTTTCATCAATCACACTCACAAAGCCCACTGTACTAGGAGTTTTACTTCACCTAATTTGAAGATGACCTAATATGCTACTCACCCCCAGCACAGAGAGTAACAGGCACCATTTTTCTGAATAATTTTTGAATACTCAATACCGATAACAGATGACTCTTACAAAACATACTAAATGCACCCTCAAAGTAATTTCTAATTCAGTGAGAAATTGTAACTCTAAGTGCTTCCAGATGAAGATTCAGTAAAGACCTGTTTTGAAGGGGTTCTCCATAAATAAAATAGGTGGAATGAGTAAAATTCAAAAGTGTCCTCCCTAGAGAGGGACAGCTGGTTTTTTGCACACTGTATTCTATGTACTTGAAATGTTTCTTCCAGAGATTTCCAAACAAGAAAAGAAGTGTTGCACTTTGGCTCAGTTTTATGAGCAACACGGTAATATCTATCTATGTATATCAAAAAATTTAAACCAAATTATTGTTTCACATTTTCAGTGAGTGACTTCTTTTAAAACATAAGCACTGAGATGAAGGAATGCAGAGTAGGGAATTAGAAAACTCTAGTAAATTTATAATGCAGAAGAAATATCTTAAATACCAAGGGTTTCATAGTGAGTAGATTGCCAAATGAGTTAGTGAACCCTCCTGTGTTGTCTTTAAACACAACTAAGATTATTCTGAAAGGTAATGCACTGATACCTAGTCAATTACCTTTGCTTTTGAAAATTGACATTGCAACTGGAAGACACATGTATGAACACACATATATATATATGTGCACATGTGTACATATATATGGAAACATATGGATAGTTAGTACTTATCTGGAGTTTACTACTACAATTCAATTTAACACAGGCTATTTCAAAAGACTGTGTGTAGACTATTGATCACATAAAATATCCCCAGGTGAAATTGACTTTTCCAGGCTATGAGGAAATGGCCAAACAGGAAGAATGACATTTTTTAAGATGTCTTCCAGGTGCTGAGATTACAGTGTAGTCTACCATGCTTGGCTTTCTGCATTATTTTTTAAATGTGTTTATAGTTTTAACTTTTACTAGACTGATTCTCTTTCCTTTTCAATCTCTCTCCTCCTTTCCTTCCTCCCATCATTTCTTCCTTCCCTCTTTCTTGCTCTCTCTTCAGAGTCTTTTTATATAACCCAAGCTGGCTTTGAACTCAGATCCTCCTGTCTTAGCCTCCTGAGTACTGGGATTGGCAGTGTGCACTACCACACCCAATAAGAAAGACAATTTAAGTGAGGTGCTTTGTTGTCTTTACCATCATTATTGACAATTGTTTAAAAATTGCCATAGTATGGTCTTAGCCCAGCAAGAAACTTCATTTTGCATAGAGGTGACCATAGAGTCACAAGATAGCAGCAGCATGTGGAAGTAGCTCCACTTGTTTTCTTGCTTAGATCTCAATGAGTGGGGGATGAAAGAATATAGCTGTCCTTAGAGTTGAGACGGGGAGTGGAATACACTTGTTAAAAGTATTGAATCCATTCACATGTGGTGGTGGTATTATTAGTGTGATTGTTGTTACTATTATTATGGTATTCTAACATCCTTTCTCTTTTCTTTTCAAAGTTAGAAAAAGAACCAAGAACCTTTCCATTCTACCTCTGCTGTTTCTGGTGTTGTTTAGGACTAGTAGGCCTTATCTGTGGCCTCCTTCCCTTTATTTACCATAAACCCTGCCTCCCAGTATATCCCTCATTTAACTCAGTGGCAATTCCCCCATATTAGATACCTCACTGCCATCCTTGACACCTTCTTACTCCTGTGTTTAACTTAGTGGGTGCTCATCCCTCCGAGAGCTTCTGTTCCTCACCCACATCAGCCTTGGAACACATCTCAGCTCTTCCCTTTGCTCTTTCAGAGGAGAGTAAGGAACAAAGCACCAGGGAGAAGTGTGATATAGTACATGAGAAGACAAGGGAGAGTCATGCCTTGTACTAAACCACAAAATGTAATAAATACTGCTATATATATAATATATATGATATATAGAGATATCGCTCTATATAAATCTATCTATCTTAAGGCATCCCATGTTTTCACTTGCCACCTTTGTTCCTCTGCCATCCCCATGAGAAAATTATTCCCCTGGAGATGTTACTAAGTAGCCTAGGTCTAGTAATCAGTAATGTGTTGAGGTGACTTGGAACAAGTGTACTTGAAACATCCAAGCCCAAATTCAACCAATCTTCAGGCCCCTGAGTAAAAATCCAACCCACAAGCCTCTGAACTAGAAACAAACATTTTTATTTATAGGGCTTAGAGGTCTTGAGTTGTTTATGACATCTGATTAATATAATAACCTATGAACTTAAAAAATTGGTCTGAATATAAATAAGCATTGAATTAAGTAAAAAAGAAACCCTAAAATTGGAAAGTAGGGAAAGCTGAAAGAGCAAAGAAATATGACTTCTCAATGCTTTAGACATTTCACCTCCTTTTGTTCTCACAACTGCTGTAATATACTTGCTTTTGTCTCAAATTTGTATGTGAAGAGACTAAAGGATATATAGAAACCACATCTTAGAAATATGTTAGAGAATGTGTGTGTGTGGGTACTGCTGGACTGACACTTGTTTTATTTATGTACTTTTCTTATATTACAAATGTTGATTTTAAAATATGTATTTGAATGGGGAAACTGAGGCTGTTTAGAGGTAAATAAGAATCCAGACTGGGACTCACTCCCCATGCTAGACCCATGCAACTTGTGTACCTGTTCACTTTTCTCTTTAAGTCATAGCTCCATACTGGACAGAGAAGAGTAAGCCACTGCTGGTCCCTTTCCTATCCCTTGTGTCCACTTATCCTATTCTGTCTCTACTCATTCTACTCATAGTAACCCCGCCAGGTTCCCCATCACCCATGTTTTGGGCTGAAGAATCACAGAACTGGTGCTTCACGACTCTCAGAGGACTAGTGAGATGCCAGGCACATGAGCCCAGTGATGTTTGTTGCCGTGGATGAAAATGTGGGTATTGCAGTTTACTCCAGAGGCACCTGCACACCCATGTTTATTGCGGCACTATTCACAATAGCCAAGTTATGGAAACAGCCAAGATGCCCCACCACTGACGAATGGATTAAGAAAATGTGGTAACTATACACAATGGAATTTTATGGAGTCATGAAGAAGAACGAAATGTTATCATTCGCTGGTAAATGGATGGAATTGGAGAACATCATTCTGAGTGAGGTTAGCCTAGCCCAAAAGACCAAAAATCGTATGTTCTCCCTCATATGTGGACATTAGATCAAGGGCAAACACAACAAGGGGATTGGACTATGAGCACATGATAAAAGCGAGAGCACACAAGGGAGGGCTGAGGATAGGTAAGACACCTAAAAAATTAGCTTGCATTTGTTCCCCTTAATGCAGAGAAACTAAAGCAGATACCTTAAAAGCAACTGAGGCCAATAGGAAAAGGGGACCAGGAACTAGAGAAAAGGTTAGATCAAAAAGAATTAACCTAGAAGGTAACACACACGCACAGGAAATTAATGTGAGTCAACTCCCTGTATAGCTATCCTTATCTCAACCAGCAAAAACCCTTGTTCCTTCCTATTATTGCTTATACTCTCTCTTCAACAAAATTAGAAATAAGGGCAAAATAGTTTCTGCTGGGTATTGAGGGGGTGGGGGAGAGAGGAAGGGGGTGGAGTGGGTGGTAAGGGAGGGGATGGGAGCAAGGGGGAGAAATGATCCAAGCCTTGTATGCACATATGTATAATAAAACAATAAAAACAATAAAAAAAAAAAGAAAATGTGGGTATTGAAGAAGTGACCTCTGGTAGTGACTACAAAAACACATGAAGCTATTTAGAATTCCCTCAAGCAATACTACTAATATCAATTCCTCTCTCAGTACATGTTCTTCAATCACCACAGGATATATCCTTAAGGGGAAATGACAAGTTGAAAACCAGGAACCAGTGGACTCTTCTTCAATGTGTCTGTCTTGCTGTGATTATCAAAACACCCAAACACATGCGCGCGCGCGCACACACACACACACACACACACACACACAGTGGGTATATCCACTGAATGATAAAAATAATATACTAAGAGAATTTATTACCTTTTACCTACTGAACCACAATATTCACCCACACAAAAAGTTGTTGAATACTAGATATCCTCCTGATTTAAACTAATTTCTAACAAAATCTTTTGTCATGTGGAATATTATACCCTTTATACAGATGAAGAATTCAATAAAGTTGACTCGAATGAAGTAATTTGTCTCTGGAAAGTCAGATTCTTCCCCCACAGTAAAGTCAGGTGGACAGGGTGAGATGCTACATTCAATGCACCATGTGTGCCCCTTTGTGTTCAGGGGCAGCCTGCAGGGCAGAGTGAGTTCAGTGCATAAAGACCCAAGAGACCTGTGGCCACAGTTTATGCCCTGGCTCACTGCAGTTTAGGGCAGTTGAAAAGAATGAAATTCCCTGATTCTGATGTGCTGAGATTTGCCATGTGGAACTGATTTTCCTGTTCAATTTGTAATGCACAATTTTCCTGAGTTGGCTTCCCCGCAAGGCAAGGCCTGTGTTCCTCCTGTTCCTCAAGCTTTGCTTCCTAGACTGCCATAGCAAAATGGCACACAGAAGCTCCCTCAGCCGTCTCAAGTTCCAGATCAAGTGAGCTCACTGTGATGTCACAACAAACACTTTTCTGCTTGATTATTCTGTGTAGACTCTTAGTCTGTGGCCCCTTCCCCTACCCTCTCCAACCATATGGCTGACAGTGCAGGCTCCTTACCACAGGAATAATTTTGTCCTCCCAGTTTGACTGTCATGTTGATGGAACCTAAATTTTTGTCCTTGAAATAGAGTGAAATTCCTGATATTTTCCAAAAAATTCCAAAACCTGGATGAAGAAGGTTTTGGGTATTGAAGAAGGATTCCTGGTAGAGATTACAAAAACACCTCAAGGTATTAGAATTACTTCAAACAGTACCTCTAGATTATCATTGGAATTTCAATTCCTCTCTAGGTACTTCTTCAGTAACCACAGGATATTGCCTTAAAGGTACCTGAAAGATTCAACACCAGAAGCAAGTGGATTCTTATTCAGTGTGTCTGTCTTGGTGTGATTATCCAGATACACAAAAATACATACACACACACACACACACACACACACACACACACAGAAACAGTGGGTACATCCAATAAATGATAAATATTATGTACTAATTTATTACATTTTTTTCTACTGAACAGCACCTTTCAGCCATACCAAAAATTATTGAATAGAAAAAGCCCTTCTGACTTCAACTAATTTCCAAAAAAATCCTGAGTCAATAAATACTATACCTGTTATACAGATGAAGATGTGAAATAAGTTCAAATTGAGCCTGAGCTTTAAAGTGAAGTTTTACTTCCTTGAACAGCAAGTTTTTACCACATTTGTGGGTTAGATGGTTAGGGTGAGAGAGTGAATTCATTTCTGCTTGTTTCCTACAGTCTTCTCAAGGGCAGCCTGGACTGCAGAGTCAAGGCATACAGTCCAAGAGTCCTGTTTCCACACTCCAGGCCCTACTTCACTGTAGTTTAGGATATCTGAGAAGAGTGGAATCTCCTGATTCTGCTATGCTAAGATTTGCCATGAGCACTTGAAGTAAATGTCCATTTTCCTGATGCACAATTTACCTGAGAAGACTTCCCCACAAGACAGGGGCCATTTCCTTCAGGTTCTTCCTGTTTTTCTGTCTATGCTGCCATAATAACAGGCCTGGCAGCAGTTCCCTCAGCACTCTCGTTTCCAGAGTAGGGGAGCTCACTGATGTAATGAGAAAGGCTTCTCTGACTGATTACACTTGGTGGAATCTTGGTCTGTAGCCCACCCCCTCCAATCAACAAGATTGCTGACAGTTTCCTTGCACATTCTTCTGAACAGAGGATCACTTTGTCCTGCAAGTTCCCCAGTCAGGTGGATTGAACCAATTTCTTCATGCTTGAAATGGGTAAAATTTCTGATGTTTCCCCAAATTCTCCAAATCATAGATGATAATTTGGATGTTGAGAAAAAGATTACTGGTAGAGACTACAAAAACTCCTCAAGCTATTTAGAATTCCTTCAGGCAATACTCACATTTGACATTGGAAAGTCAATTTCCCACTCAGAACTACTTCTTCAATCACCATAAGATTTAAGTGGACCTGAAATTTTCACCACCAAGGATGAGTGGATTCTTATTCACTGTCTCTGTCTTGCTGTTTTGATAAAAACATACCTGCAAACAGAAAAACAGCTTCACAAACACACATAATTGGGTATATTCAATGAATGCTAAATATTAAGTAGTAAGTGAATTTATTAGCTTTTATGTACTAAACAACTTAGATCAGTACAAAAAACTGCTACATACAGAGAAACCAACCTGACTTAATTTTGAAAAAAACCTCTTGTCAAGAAATATACTGTTAATGCAGATGAAGAAGTGAAGTAAGTTAAATTGGAGACTGTGCTTTAAAGTGAAGCCTTTCCTTCCCTCGCAGCCAGTTTTTACCACAAGGTGAGGTCAGATGATCAGGGTGATGGAGTGAGTTCAGGGTGCCTTTGAGTCACAGTGTGTTTAAGAGTGGCCTACACTACAGTTGAGTTCAAGGCATAATTGTGTGGCCCCACACCATATCTTGGGCTACTGTAGTTTAGGGAGCTGAGAAGTGTGGAATCTCCTGATTCTGCTGTGCTCAGATTTTCCATGTGGGTCTGAAGTATCTGTCCACTTTACTGATGTACAAGATACCTGAGAAGACGTCCCTGCCACAGGAGCAGTTTCTTCCTGTTTTGCTGCATATGCTGCCATAGTCCTGGCATCAGTTCCTGCAGCTATCTCAAAGTTCCAGAGGAGTTGGGCCCATTGTGATTTCATATTAAAGTCTTTTCTGATTGATCACAAGGCAGAGGCACTTGGTCTGTGGCCCCTATCCCTGCAGCTTACAACAACTGGGCTAGTAGTGTCCAGAAACCTTCTTCTAACCATAGGATCACTATGTCCTACAACCTGTCCCAGTCAGGTTGTTGGACAACTAAACTTCTTCGTGTTTGAAATAGGGCAAAGTTTCTGATGTTGCCCTAAACCCTCCAAATCATGGAAGATAACTTGGATATTGAGGAAATGATTCCTCTTAGAGTCTACAAAAACATCTCAAGCTATTTAGAATTCCATCAGGGAATACTACTAATTTGACACTGGAAAATCAATTCACCACTTAGTACCAGTACTTCAATCAATATAGGATATTGCTTTAAGTGGACTACAAAGGTTCACCAACAGAAACCTATGAATTTTTGTTCATTGCCTCTTTTTTTTTTAAATCAAAATTTGCCAACAATACACACGCACAGAGACACAAATACAAGGTGGGAATATTCAATGAAGGCTAAGTATTACCTAATAAGTGAATTTATTAGCTTTTACTACTGAACGGCAACTTTCAGCAGTACCAAAAATTACTGAATGCAAAGAAACACTCCTGACTTAAATTAATTTCCAAAAATTCCTTTGAATCAAGAAATAGTTTACCATTTATGCTAATGAAGATGTGAAATATGTTCTCCTTGAGCCTGTGATTCGAAATGAAATCTTTTCTCCCTTGACAGCCAGCTTCTACCACATGGTGAGCTCAGGTGGTCAGGGTGAGAGAGTGAATTTAAGGCTCCTGTGTGCCTCATTGTGCTCAAGGACACCTTGTTTGCAAAGTGAGTTCAAGGGATACATTCCCAAGAGTCCTGTGGCCACACTCTACGTCGTGGTTCACTGTAGTTTAGGGTAGATTGGAAGAGTGGAATCCCTGCTTCTGCTGTGCTCAGATTTGCCATGTGGTCCTCATTTACCTGACCACGCTCCTGATGCACAATTATCTGAAAACACTTCCCCACAAGACAGGGGCAGTTTTCTCCAGGTTATTCCTGAGTTGCTGCCTATGCTGCCAGAGCAACAGGCAGCATCTCCATCAGCCCTCTCAAAGTTTCAAAATAATTGGGCCCACTGTAATATCCTAACAGAGGCTTTTCTAATGGGTTACACTGCAAAGATGTTAGACTGCAGCCTCTCCTTCCCTCCACTCTTCAACAACATGTGTGGCAGTGACCTGTGCCATCTTCTGACAAGAGGATCACTTTTGTCACCAAATTCCTTAATCAATTTGATGCAACCAATTTCTTCATTCTTTAAATAAAGAGAAATATCTGACATGTCCCAAAATCCTTCAAATACTGGATGAAAAATCGGCTATTTAGAATTCGTTTGATCAGTACTACTAGTTTAACAAACATATGGCAGTCAATTCCCCACTCAGAAATTCTTCATAAATCAATATAGGATATTGCTTTATGGTGACCTGAAAGTTTCACCACCAGGAACCCATGGATTCTTATTCACTGTCACTGTTTTGCTGTTTATATGAAAACACTCCCAAGCACACAAACACCCCCCCGACACACAGTTATTATAATCAATGAAAGCTAACATAATAGATAGTAAATGAATTTATTAGCTTTTATTCTGAACAGCAACTTTCAACAATACCAAAAATGACTGAATAGAAAGAAGCCATACTGAGTTAAATTAATTTCCAGTAAAATCTTTTGAGTCAGGAAATACTACACTGTTTATGTAGATGAAGAAGAGAAGTTAAGTTCAACTCAATCTTATGACTCAAAGTGAAGTCCTTCCTCTCTGGAGAGCTAGTTTCTACCACATGGTGAGCTCAGGTGGTCATGGTGGGAGAGTGAATTCAAGGCTGCCTTTGTACCACAGTGTGTTGAGAGGGCAGCCTGGACTGCAGAGTGTGATCAAGGCATAAAGACCCAAGGACCTGGGGCCACACTCCATGCCTTGGTTCGCTGAGGAAAGTGGAATGCCCTGATTCTGCTGTGCTGAATGTAACGTGTGGTCCTGAAGTACGTACCTGTCTATGTTCCCGATGCAGATGTTCCCTCAGAAGACTCATCTATAATACAGGAGCAGTTTCCTCCAGGTGCTCCCTGCTTCGCTGCCTACGCTGCCCCAGAAACAGGTAAGGCAACAGCTGTTTACCCACTTCAGTGTTGCAGAGGAGGTAGGTCAGCCATGATGTCATAACAAAGGCTTTTTTGATTGGTTACAGTCTGCAGACTCTTGACCTACACAGATCAAGAGTCCCACTTCCACTACAGTCTACAAAACAAGGCTGTCAGTGTACAGGCACCTCATTCTAATCAGAGGATCAGTTTGTTCTCCATGTTTCCCAGTCAGGTTGATGGAGGCAGTTTCTTCCTGCTTGAAGTGGAGTGATATTTCTGATGTTTCCCCTAAACCACCAAACCATGGATGATAATTTGGATATTGAGGAAATGATTCCTGCTAGACGCTACAAAAACACCTCAAGCTATTTAGAATTCCTTCAGGATAGTCTACTGATTTGACATTAGAAAGCCAATTCCTGACTCAGAACTACTTCAATCAACATAGGATATTTCCTTAAGTGGACCTGAAAGTTTTACCACCAGGAACCAGTGAATTCTTTGTCTCAGTATGACTGTTTTGATCAAAACATGCCCACAAACATACAAATACACACATGATCACATATAAACAGACTCACACAATGGGTACATTCAATGAATGTTAAAAATTATCTAGTACGTGAATTTATTAGCTTTTATGTACTGAACAACTTCCATCAGTAACAAAAATTACTGAATACAATGAAATCTTCCAGCCTTAAATTAATTTCCAAAAAAACTTTTGAGTCAAGAAATATTATACCATTTATGCAGATGAAGAAGTGAAGTAAGTTCAACTCAAGCCTGTCCTTCAAAGTGAAGTCTTTCCTCCCTGGACAGCCACGATTTACCACAAAGTGAGGTCAGGTGACCCTGCTAGCAGGTGCGGTCTCCACACTGGGAGCCTTGTAAACTGAGTAAACATGGATTAGGGGGCTTTGTTCCAGTTATTCATTTGCTGTTAAGGACCTTGACCCTGTTTTTGTATGTGGTTCTGCTATGGCACTTATATGCCACATCTTGTTTGGAATGTCTAAGAACAGACTTTGGGTATTAGCAAAACTGAGAGTGCTGTCTCATTTCATTTCCCAAGAATTTTAGGGTGATGGGTAGACTGTATTTCCCATTGTATCCTCCATGGTAAACAACTCTAGAGGATGACGCCTCTAGACTTTCATCTTCTAACTTCTGAGAGAAGTTCTGACATCCTCACCATCGACCAGCAGACAGAGACTTAATCTAAGACAATAATTAAGTTGGATGCATGTGTAGGAGGAGAAAGCACTGGACAGAATATGTCACATTATCCAACATGAAATATTTGACTCCTTCCAGAAACAGACGAAATAGACCCCAAGACATCACATATCAGATGACTGTGGCTGTAAGTGACTAGAGGTTCAGTGACACTGGACTGCCATATAATCCCTCTGTATTATGACTCTCCACAGTATTTTGGCTACAAGACCACAGAATGCAAAAATCCCAACTTCACTGGGGTTTGTGATAAAGTAGCACTCTTAGGTGGGACTAACACTTTGGAATTTAAATAAGAAGTACACCCCAGAGAAAAGTCTCTCAGATATCCTAAAAGATTTTAGCAAACTTACAGGCTTTGGCAATGATTTTAATATGGTGGTGATTGCAACGTTGGCTTGAAAGGTCTGACAAAAGAGTATTTCCAAACATTTATACATATTGAGCCAAAGTTCTAGCATAAAAAGCAACTCTCCACTAAGGATTAATGACTGCATAGTCAAATTAATTCGTAACATCTTTTTGTGCATATGGTCATATAACAATAGTCTTTACAAATTACCAAGTCACGAAAGTATAGAATTCATCTTTTATTTTGGAATTCAATACCAATATATATTGCCTTGCTTTTGAAACAGTCTGTCTTTGTGATGAAGTAAGAAATGTTTCAAGATGTAACTATCTCAACTGCATCTCCTCCTGCAGCACATCTTTCGTTTTCTAACAGATCCATGTGCAAAGGAAGTTTCTCCCTGAGCAGGTCAAGCGTGTCGTTAAACTCTAGGAAGCTACAGAGGGACTGAAACAGAGTTGGGGGAGGGGGAACGTGCTCAGTGGCAGAGCATTTGGCTCCCCTGGGCAATGCTCTGGGTTTGATCCCCAGCATGGAAAAAAAGGGGAAGGAAGCAAAGAAGAAGAAAAAAACAAAGGAGAATTGGCATGAATCCTGTTTAGTTTTATTTGTGTTAATAAACAAATGTGATATGTTGATAAGGGTGTCAGTATGCCCGCACCGTGATCATAAGGTCACAGTAATATCGACAAGGTGTTAGACTTCAGTGTTACACCAACAAAAGCAAGGTATGTAGTCTGATGTCAATCACAAACACTGCTTTTAATGTAATTATGTGGAGGTGTAATACAGGATTTGGATCATACTTCTCTCAGCAATATCACCAGCCACAGAAGTGTAGACTTTTAAAAAAATTTTGTCAGTGATGAAAAGTGAGAAAGCTTATAATAGAGTAAAACCAGAAATTTTCTTTCCCCATGCGGGCTGTACACTAATTACTCGGTCATACAGAAGAAATAAAGTGTAGATAAATAACCCCCAGAGGGGAGAAATGGCCCAAACAATGTATGCACATATGAATAAATGAATAAAGAAAAAAAACAGAGTACTGTAGCAGTCACTTTTCCCTGTTTTAGTAAGCATCAGAACTTTTTCTGATTAGTTATTTGGTTTCCAGCTACCCTGATCCTGGAAGTCCTACAAAGCAACGGTAAGTATATAATTACTTTAGAGTTTTATCCTGTAAGACATAATGAATAGCTATTTCTGTGGCTTCAGGAAGGCACTGTCATAGCTTAGCCATTGTATCCTCCATGATTACTGTGAGGACTTGGGCATGGTAGAAGTCTATAACTTTAGTAAATAAAGGTAGTGAATAATTTAGTCAGCCATTGGTGAATTTGACTAGTGTCAACAGATTCCCCCATACACTAACTGCTTGTGATTGAACAGTTACCAAGTGTGCAAAGCTAGAGTGATTCAGAAGTAACCTTGTGACACTACATAAATATGAGGTCATCCATCCTGTATAACTACAAGCAAAACATATTTTATTTGGAAATTCTAATAACTCCAAAGGCATTGGGACCATTTATATGTAAATAACAAAGTTATCTTTAGGATATCTGAAGGTTGCTGAGGGCAACCCTGCCTGCCCCTAGAAGTCTACCGTCGTTGATCAGAAAGATGATGCCTGGAAATCTTGCATTCTGTTCACTTTGTTCCAAGAAGAATGATGGTTAAAATCTAAAGTAACTAAATGCTTCTGGTTGTTAGAGCAATGTTCTCTTACCATAGTGAGAATGTGTGTGTGTTTCAGGAGGCAGTAACTGACAGTAGTTCATTGTCATGTGCAGCCCTGCGTAGTTCAATGAAAGAAATGGTGATAAAGTCACCGTGTGTTGAGTGCCTTGATAACCCTTTCAGAGGATGGGGCTGGTATGAAGGTCTCTTCCAGTTCCAGTCAGACTGGGCCTGCTCTGAAAAGCTGGTTTCCATGATGTGCCAGTTGCTAAGCATTCTTACCATCACCCCACAGGCAGAACCCAGCTCCTCTCTTCCAGTCTCCTACTGCAACAGGCACCCAATAAATACCGCCATCTGAGACCGAGTTGAACTTCTCAACAACACACCAGTACTTACTTCTCCTAACTGACTAACTTAGTACCCACTGACTGACCCCCCCCCCAAATCCCTCCCTCCCCTACTCTCTCCAGATTCTGGTAACCACTCTCTACCTCAATGAGATCAAACAATTACAAATTCTGATGAGGTCCAAAGTAATTGGTTTTTTCCAATTGTCAAATACGAAGTTATGGATATTTACTTGTGTTTTCTCTAAGAGTTTTATAGTGTTTAGGTCTTTACAGCTAAACCTCTGCTACATTTTAAGTTAATTTTTGCAGATGGAATAAGGTTATGAGTCCTGTTTCATTCTTTCTCTTTTGGCTTCCAGTTGTTCACAGTACGATTTGTTGAAAAAGCTATTCTTTCCAAATTGAATGGTCCTGGCACCCTTGTCAAGGGTGGACACATGGTTTTATTTGACCATGACTGTTGACACATGGTTCTATTTCCAGACTCTGCTGGATTCCATTGATCTCTATGTCTATCCTGTGCTAGGACCGAATTACCAACTTTGTAGAAAGTTTTGTAATAGAAAACTCTTCCTACTTTGTTCTTTTCAGAATTGTTTTGGCTACGTTGTGTCCCTTGCAATTACATGTGAATTTTATAATCAGTTTGTCAATTTCTACAAAAAATACAAATGGGATTCTGATAGGAATTTCATTTGGATCTATAGATTGACTTGGTTGATTATTTTCACCTTAACAATCCTATCCTTTTTGTTTGTTTGTTTGAGTTAGAATCTCACTGTGAAACCCAGGCTGGTCTCAAACTCATGATCTCTTTGAGTGCTGGGATTACAGGCATGTATCATCATGCCCAGTTCATAACATTAATCTGTCAATCCATGAACGTAGCCTGTTTTCCCATTTACTTATCTATTCTTTAATGTTTTAAAAATGTTTTGTCATTTTCAGAGTATAAGATTTGCATTTCTTGTGTTTAATGTAGTCTAATTTATTCTGTGTGATGTTACTGTAAGTGGAATTGTTTTCTTTATTTCATTTTTGGATATTGTTGCGAAAGTCACACTGCCCCCAAGGCAGAGCCTCCTCCTGCCCATTGGGAGCTGTGCCCGAGAAGGAAGACCCCATCTCATGACCACATTCAGCAGGAATTTAGTTCGCCACCAGGTAGGTGGGAGGATGAGGATGATATCCTGCTTCTCACTGGGATGCAGCCCTGCACAAGAGGGTGGAGAAGAGAGCCCTGTGACCCTCTGCACCAGACTGGGGTGGAGTCTTTGGCTCCCTGAACTGGAAGGGAGGAGAGATCGGGAGAGGGTCTTTGTTCTTGGTTCAAATACCACCAGCTCTCCTTTTTCAGAGTTTCTTGGGTGGATGTTTGTTCATTTGCTGAATTCTTTCAGGGCCATCTCCATGAGGTTGATATAATCTCACAATTCCACCAGTTCATAGGGAGCAGTTCTGCAAAACTCCTCCCACCGTCCCACTGGACTTCCTCACTTTAAAAATTGGAACAGTATTTCCTGCCTTGGGGATTATTGTAAGAATTAGATGAGTGAATATGTACAATATACTCAGGACAAATACCTGACCTGCGAAAGGTGTTAATTGATGTTCGCGATAACATTACTGCTACCAGTATTTTTATGAGTACCATCGACTCTAGTATAGAACAGCCCCTGAGACAGGATTCTGGATTTAATTGTGTGTGTGTGTGTGTGTGTGTGTGTGGTGTGTGTGGTGTGTGTGTGGTGTGTGTGTGTGGGGGTGTGTGTGGTGTGTGTGTGGGGTGTGTGTGGTGTGTGTGGGGGTGTGTGTGTGTGGTGTGTGTGTGGTGTGTGTGTGGTGTGTGTGTGTGTGGTGTGTGTGTGTGGTGTGTGGTGTGTGGTGTGTGTGTGCTGTGTGTGTGGTGTGTGTGGTGTATGTGTGGGGTGTGTGTGGGGTGTGTGTGTGTGTGGTGTGTGTGTGTGGTGTGTGTGTGTGAGCTGTGTGTGTGTGGTGTGTGTGGTGTGTGTGTGCTGTGTGTGTGTGGTGTGTGTGTGTGCTGTGTGTGTGTGGTGTGTGTGGTGTGTGTGTGTGTGTGTGCTGTGTGTGTGTGGTGTGTGTGTGTGCTGTGTGTGTGGGGGGTGTGTGTGTGGTGTGTGTGTGGTGTGTGTGGTGTATGTGTAGGGTGTGTGTGGGGTGTGTGTGAGGTGTGTGTGGTGTGTGTATGGTGTGTGTGGTGTGTGTGTGTGTGTGTGTGTGTGGTGTGTGTGGTGTATGTGTGGGGTGTGTGTGGGGTGTGTGTGGGGTGTGTGTGTGGTGTGTGTGGTGTGTGTGTGTGTGTGTGTGTGTGTGGTGTGTGTGTGTGGTGTGTGGTGTGTGTGTGTGGTGTGTGTGTGGTGTGTGTGTGGTGTGTGTGTGGTGTGTGTGGTGTATGTGTGGGGTGTGTGTGGGGTGTGTGTGGGGTTTGTGTGGTGTGTGTGCTGTGTGTGTGTGGTGTGTGTGTGTGGTGTGTGTGTGTGGTGTGTGTGGTATGTGTGTGTGTGGTGTGTGTGGTGTGTGTGTGTGGTGTGTGGTGTGTGGTGTGTGTGCTGTGTGTGTGTGGTGTGTGTGTGGTGTGTGTGGTGTATGTGTGGGGGGTGTGTGTGGTGTGTGTGGTGTGTGTGGTGTGTGTGTGTGGTGTGTGTGGTATGTGTGTGTGTGGTGTGTGTGGTGTGTGTGTGTGTTGTGTGGTGTGTGGTGTGTGTGGTGTGTGGTGTGTGGTGTGTGTGGTGTGTGTGTGTGTGTGGTATGTGTGTGGTGTGTGTGGTGTGTGTGATATGTGTGTGTGTGGTATGTGTGTGTGTGGTGTGTGTGGTGTGTGTGTGTGTGTGTGTGTGTGTGTGTGGTGTGTGGTGTGTGTGTGTGTGTGGTGTGGGGGGTGTGTGTGTATGACATTTAGCTCAAGCTCTCTACCATTTGAGCCATGCCCCCAGCCTTTTTCACTTTAGTTTTCAATAACTAGAATAACGAAATAACTAAAGCTGTCCTTGCCAGTTTTGCACTTTGATCCTCTAATCCACACTTTTCACATTACTGGGATTATAGATATGTCCTATCAGTGCCTGGCTTTTTTTTTGAGATAGGGTCTCACTTACTTTTTTGACTGGGCTGCCCTCTAACTACAACCCTCCTATTTCTACGTCCCAACAGGTGGGATTATAGGACTGAGCCACTACACTCAGCCATAATTTTTTAAATTATGTTATTTTCCTAAATATCTTTATCATTATCTCTTTAATTGGTTCATCTTCTTTTTTGTTAATATGCAAAAGAATTGAATATATTTAATTTATATTAAAGTAAATTCCTGTGATCCAAACCCAGTTTAAAGCTCATATGTTATTAGAACACTGGATACAAGGAAAATGCTGGCATGAAAACTTGAATTAACAACTTATCTATCAAGTGTCAATTTTAATTTTTTTCGGGTTTGAACTCAGGGCTTTGCACTTGCAAAGCAGGTGCTCTGCCACTTGAGCCATACCTCTAGTCCGTTTTTTTCTGTTTATTTTGGGGATGGCAGTTTTTCAAACAATTAGCCTGGGCTGACCTGGATCTGTGATCCTCTCAATCTCAGCTTCCCAAGTAGCTGGGATTATATGTGTGAGCCACTGGCACCCAGCTCTATTTTAATTTAAATTTTTTATTATTGTTGTACTGGGGGTACATCGAGACATTTATAAAAGTGCTTAAATATATCTTAGTTAGAGTCACCCCCTCCATCATTCTCCTTATCCCACCTCCTCCTATTCTTAGAATAGTTTCAACAGGTCTCAGTTTTCCATTTTCATACATGAGTACATAGAATTTCCACCATATTCACCCTCCTACACCCTCCTCCCACTGGTGCCAACCCCACAGACAGGACCTGTTTTACCTTCCTAGCCACGGTTTTGAAAAAGAAAAGGCATTTTTGCTTGTTTAAGATAGCCATATGGGGAGTTTCACTGTGAACATGAATGTGGTTGATATACTTCCTATACAAGAATGAACACAGAATTTTTAAACCTGTTGAAATCACCATAAGAAGGGGACAAAGGTAAAAAGGAGAAAAACAGAGGGGATGAACCAATTCGGGTCATGACGCATATATAAATGGAAATGTCGTAATGTTTTACAATGAGCATGTATCGTGTAACTAGAGAGAATAAAATAAAAGTCCTAGTGCAACTGTGCAGGTGAGAGCAAAGCTTAGTTAAGCTCTTTATGATAAGCACACCTAGTGACAAGGGTAATTAACCTGAACCTTTGTATTATACTATCTTGAACCTTGCTCTGTCTTCTAGAACATGTTTTCCCATGCAGAGACTAGAAGTCAGCCAAATAGATTCTACTTATGTAATTCATTACAGTTTGTGCAAAATGTATTGGGGAGAATCCTCTGCTATGCACTTGTTCTTCCCATTCCTCAAAACCCTACCAAGCCTAACCCCTGACTGCATAGCACCACCAGAGCTCACCTTGGGATTGAAACTTAAAATTCAGATGTAATTTCCAGAAGAGAGCAGTCAGCCTGCTTGGAGGCTTCCTTGCTCTTGATATGACACCCACACTCTTTGCAAACAGCCAAGGAAGGTAGCTCTTTAGTACGTGCTTTTATCCCTTTTTCAAGTAAATTGAGAGTCTGAGTTGTATTAAATAAGAAAATATAGAGAAATAAATCAGTCATATCTTTTGGATAGACTTCCCCAAATATACTACTAGGCTTTTCTTGTGTCTAGGTAATGAAGAAGCGTAAGACAAAATGCCTTCTGATTCAAGTAATTTCCAGAAGTGAAATAAAGTTAAGTAGAAAATCTCTTCAATTTCACAACAGTTAAACTAAAGCTACTAAGGAACATGATGACAATTTTTAATACAAGCACATCAATGAGTTTTTCAAAGACTTGTAATTCTTCCTTGTTTATCATTCTCTCTTTTACTGGCCTGTCTTCTTTTTGGTACTGTGAAAAAGAACTTGAACGTATTAAATGAACAGGAAAGTAAATGCCTAGCATCCCAGCCCAAGAATAAAGGCTAAGTTGTATGGGTACCCATAACTTACTAGAATAGTTCCAAAAATGACTGAACTCTGTCATGAGATTTTGCTCATATATGTCAGAACTGATGGGCCAACTTTTTTATTAATGGACTTGTTTGTTCCTTAGCCTCATAACTGAGGCTTAAATTATCCAAATCCACAGTCCTAAACTTGTGAAGCTGAAATTTCCATTGAAAAAATATCTAAGTGCTCAATGTCAAATTCTTGGCTAAATAATAAAAAGTAAAACCATGCAATAAAATATGATCTAGCTGTTAAAGGCATTCTAATGAGGGGAAATGGTGAGAAAATTAGGTACAACTATCAAAACTATATGAATCCAAAAGAAGGCTGGGATATGGGTCAAGTGGTAGATCGCCTGCCTTGCAAGAACCTCAGTACTGCCCCCAAAATAAATAAATAAAATAAAAAATCAAGTATTTAGGTTCAAAATTACCTTGATTACAAATCTTCTTCAACAAGAAAAATCTGCATATGCAAAAATCATTAAACGAAAATGTGAAAAGATTTGAGCAGACATATCTACAAGTAATTCTTACATCAAAGTCTCTTTTCATGTTGCATGAGGTGCAGGCCTTTTTTTGGAAATAAACGTAATAACATATCTTTTACAATTTGTTTTTCTTCCATGTGTACATGCCATAAGCCTTTGGCTCGTGACTCTTGCACCACTCTCGGTACTGTTCCTCTGTCTCTGTTCATACATTCAGTTGCTTGTCTGGAAAAGAGAAAAGGAATGATTGTCATCATTTGGGACCCTTTTGTCATCTGAAGCAGGACACTGTATTTGCTAGTACATGTTATTTGAACACATATAAGCTTTACCAAAACTCACAAAGAAGTTGCTGTGTGGCAACATGTTCTTTTTAAACTTGGCCTTCATTACTGGCACTGTTGTGCCAGAAATATAGCTTGGCACAGAATGTAAGAAGCAAATCACCTAGATGTAATTACAACCTCATGAGGCCCCCAGTTATCTCTGTAGACTAGATCTTGTAGGATTTAGAAACCAGCTTTCAGAAAAGCTAGGAATTTGTAAATGATTAATAAAAACAAGTAGGTCTCCTGATTTTTCCTCATCTGGTGTGAAATTCTGTCTGTGGATGCAGCTAGCTATTAAACCACAATAAAATCCTAATTTATGGCCAATTTCTGGATTAGATAGACTATTCAGATAATTCCAGAATCTGCTGTGGTGGTTGAAACTGAGAGCAGCTGAATTAGGCACCAGGGTGGCCTTCACAATTGGTGAAATTTATGAGGACAACATAGATTGTCTAGAAGCTAAGTGTTACAAATGGAAATGGTGTTGGAGGTAGTCAGGAAATGTGAGAAAGCCAGTGTCTGAATAAGAAAACAGGCTCTGAATTTTTCTGGAAGGAAAATTATCCCATTAACCACTATCTCTTATTCCTTGCACAGGCAGGCAAGACAAGCACTTTTTACCAGGGATGAAAATAAGAACCCTCTCTGTTTCCTTTCTGCATCTGTTACAACAATGTCTAGAACTCTTTTGAGCCTTCAATAAAAGCACAGAACCTTCCTGGGAAAGGGTTTCATGGTTGAAACTATAGAGGAAGACAACATATTTCTGGTCTGATTTGCTTTGGCAACCCTATCTTTGATGATTCACAGATTTATGACTTCCCAGTGTGTCTGTGTACATTGAGATGAGCTAGCCAGAGTCCAGATTCCTTCTTTTAAGCCCATGTAAGTAAAAAGTAAGCTCCCCAAAAGCTAGGAGTGTTGTCTAGATTATTTTTTGCTGTTTACACAGCACTTAGGAGAGTGCCTGACGCAGAGCACTGCTGAATACCTATTTCCTGAGTGAACTTGTGCTCTGCAAGCGTAAATCCTACACTCAGTGTGAATGGGATGTTTCGAAAGCTAGTCCACCTTTATGCACTCATTTTATCTGCCCTGTACCTGTAAATGGTTTAAAATTGGATTGAAGAGACACACTACACATACCATGATCCTCTGTCCACAGTGTTTACCATCATTCTGCCATATGCAGCCATGGGAGGAATTGTCTGATCTATAGAATGAAAATCTTGAAATCAGAGTGTTCTGAAAGCCAAGGGAAATGAAAAGACAAAGAAATTTAGGACTGTCATCAGAACAAATATTACAGAAAGGCAAAAGAGAGTGAGATGAAGAGGCAACATTGGGTTTTCACTTTTAGGAGACTCAGTTGAAAAGCCTCATGTTGTTCATACCAACTGAGGCATTTTCTCTGGATTCAAACTGCACAAGTTCAAGTCCAAGCTCTGCTACTCACTAATTCTGCACCCTTGTACCTGCCCTCTCTATACATGGTCTCCTTATGTGGAAGATGAAGATGAGAATGATGACAGTACTTAACTCATAGGGTACTTGTGAAGATGCAATAACCTCAAGTGTTTGTAGCATGTTAGAAGAGCGCCTACCATGTGCTGGATACTCTGACATAGTAGAAATGCCAGTAATTGTTATTGGCAGAACTGTGGGACACCCAGGTTTTAAAGGCTTAGGAGTACACAGGGAAACTTCACTATGACAACATTTTACCAGCGAAAGAGTCACAGGTATGCAGCTCCTCAGGTTTAATGGTGTATGTCTAAGGGAAGCGAGGGCTGTAAGATGTGATAACTACCACCCGCCCCTGTTAGGGAGCTGCTGGCTGGACACCCAGTGGTCCCTGCCTCCTGGCATTCATTTCCTTGGGGACTCTTCTCTTTACAGAGTATATTGACTTGATTCTCTTCCTCTTCCTCCTTCTCCTTCAAAAAGATTGTGTAACATCTTAGAGCAGTATTAGGTGCACAGAAAAATTGAGGCAGCAGCAGAGATTTCCCATACCCTCTCTGTTACACTTACTCAGTGTCCACCAGTATCAGTATCTCCCACCAGAGAGGGACAGTCAATAAACCTCCACTGACACATTATTCTCACCCAAAGCTCAGAGTTTACATTTGGGTTCACGCTCAGTGTTGTACATTCTATGAACTTGGGCAACTGTACTTATAACACCTTATAAGATTATGCAGAGAACTTTCATTACCCTAAAAATATCCTCTATTCAGTCTTTCATCTCTCCATCTCCTCCAGCCTTAGGTAACCAATGATATTTTTTATTGTCCTATTGCTTTTCCAAAGCATCATATGGTTGGAATCATACAATACTTAACTTTTTCAGATTGATTCTTTCATGGGGTGATATATGTTTAAAGTTCCTCCATGTTTTTCTGTGGCTAGATAGTTCATTTCTCAGTGCTAAATACTCCATTGTCTATTCATATACCCCTGTCTATCCACTCACCTACCCAAGCCCATCTTATTTACTTACAAGTTTCAGTAACTGTGGATAAATCTATTGTAAACATTCAAGAGGAGAGTTTTTGTATGGATATTAATTTTCAACTCCTTTCATTAAACATCAGTGAGCATTACTGCTACATTATATGGTAAGATTGTGTTTAGTTTTGCAAGAAATGCCAAAATTTCATTCAAATGAGAGCTCCTACTTCTCTACTTCCTTACCGGTGTTTGGTGTTGCCAGTGATCCTGACCTTGGCCACTTTAATCCATGGGTAGTGTATTTTACTGTTGTTTTAACTGTCATTTCCCTGTTGATATGTCATGTAGAGCACCCTGTGATGGGTTACAATTATAGGTATATCTCATATTGTTTTTGGTGTGAATATCTTCTTTGGTGAAGTGTTTGTTTACATCTTTGTGCCCTTTTTATTCAATTTTCTTTAAATATTGAGTTTTAACAGTTCTTTCTATGTCTTGTGTATGTATGTGTGTGTGTGTGTGTATGTATATGATATATGTTTTACAAATATTTTTTCCCAATCTGCTGCTTGTTTTTTCACTTTTTAGTGTCTCTTGCAAGACATAAATTTTTTATTTTAATGAAGTTCAACTCATCAGTCAGATTGTGACTTTGGTGTCGTATCTAATATGCCATTGCCAAACTAGGGTCATCTACCTGGTTTTATGTTATCTTTTAGGAATCATATGGCCTTTTTTTTTCACTTAGGTCTGTGATCATTTTGGGATGACTTTTACAAAGGTGTAAAGTGCATGTCTTGATTCCTTATTTTTTGCATGTGGATGTCCATTTGTTCCAGCATCATTTCTTGAAAAGACTGTCTTTTCTCCATTGTACTGCTTTTTTTCTTTGTCAAAGATCAGTTGAGTATATTTATATGGGACTATTTCTGAGCATCTATTCTGTTCCATTGATCTACCTATCTGTTCTTTCACCAGTACCACACTGTTATGATTACCATGGCTTTATGGTAAGTCTTGTGGTCAAGTTGGGATCACTTCTCCAACTTTGTTCTCCTTCAGCATTGCTTTGCTATTATGGTTCATTTGCCTCTCCTTTGCCCGTTTGTCCTCTTCTTTGCTCTATGAAGTAAGATGCCAAGTTTGGAAATGCTCTATGGAGAGTCACATGTGCTATGAAACTAAAGATGTAAATTTGTGAAGTTCTTCACAAGAAAATGTGAGAAACTCAGACCTTGGCCCAACAGCCTTGAATAAATGGAATCTTCCAACAATGATGAGTGAGCTAGTGTTATGTTTTGAATATGGAATATCCTCCTTATGTCATGTGTTAACCATTTGGTTTCCAGCTGGTAGTGCTATTTTGGGAGGTTCTGGAAACTTTAGGAGGTGAGTCCTAGCTGGAGATGTAGGTCAGTAGGGGTAGGTCTTTGGGGGTTTGTTGTTCCTGGCCTATTCCTGTCTCTCTCACTCTCTCTCTCTGCTTCCACAATGAGGTGAAGAAGGTCTTCTGCTACATGCTCCTGCCACTGTGATGATCTGCCCAGGCACATAGTGCCAAGAGACCATGAACTGAACCCAGTGAAACTATGAGCCAATATAAATATGTCCCCCTTTAAGTTGTTTATGACAGGTATTTTGGTCACAGTGATGGAAAAATACCTAATGTAGCTAGGAAGCAAATACTTCTAATCAAAGCTTAATTAACTATAGTCTCCTGAGAGACCCAGAATCAGAAGTCCATACCTGCTTAGATTTCTGACTTGGAGAACCTGTGAGATGGTGAACACTGCTGTTTCACTCCCTGTTGATTGGAACATTTGTTTTGCAGCCGTAGATAACTACTACACCCTGCAAGAAGGTTTAACTAGTTTCTCCTCAGAGCAGACCTTCATATGAAAAGCAGAGTGCTCTTGCATATCTCAAAAACATTTTAGCACCTACCATGTATATGCACACATGAAGTCATCCACGCATATACTTCTGGAACTTCATGAAACAATATTTATACTTTCTCTCTATGTAATGCACTAAGATATTTTCTATTCTTTGAATTTTTAAAAGTAATGGCAGTTACACTATTTTTATTTTATAGCCCACAAATAAGGTGTAACAAGCAAGTGTGGAAAACACTGGTTAAGAATATCGTGTCCCAGGTGTGGGCATAGCTCAGTGGTAGAGGGTTGCCTGGCATGCACAAGGCCCTGGTTTTGATCTCTAGCACTACAAAAAATAAACAACTTCGACGACAAAGATGAGTTTCTGTTTTAAAAAGCAAGAAAAAGAAACAGGGCTGTGGGTGTAGCTCAATGGTAGAAGCACATTTAGCATCTTAGCATGTGTGAGGTCTTAGGCCTGAAAAAGGAAGAGAGGAAGGATGGGAGGAAGGAAGGGAAGATGGAAGGAAGGGAGGAAGAAGGGAGGGAGGGAAGGAAGGAGGAAGAAAAGGAAGAAGGAAGGAAAAAGGGAGGGAGGAAGAGAGGAAGGAAAGAAGGGAGGGAAGGAAGGAGAAAGAAAGGAGGGAGGAAGGGAGGAAGGAAAGGAAGAGGGAAGGAAAGAAGGGAGGGAGGGAGGAAGGAAAGGGGGGAAGGAAGGAGAAGGAAAGGAGGGAGGGAAAAAGGAGGAAGGAAGGGAGGGATGAAGGAAGGAAAGGGAGAAGGAAGGAAAGGAGGGAGGAAGGAAATGAGGAAGGGGGGAGAAAGAAAAAGGAATACAGAGTCTCTAGAATAGAATTCCCTGTGCTATCTCAGTTCCACTCCTTAGTATTTGGATAGCTTTGAGTGTCATTGTCTGAACCTACAAAATGAGAAAAATAGTAGAATACAAGATGATCTTTCATATTCGACCAGATAGTACATGTATATCAGCCATTCATCCCTGTGACAAAATACCTGAGAGCAACCTAGATGAGGAAAAGCTTATTTTGGCTCACGACTGCAGTGATTACAGTCCACCCTGACTGGCCCCATTGTTTCTGCACCTGGGATGAGCAGAGCATCACGGAAGAAGAGTGTGGCAGAACAAAGTTGCTCACCGCACAGCCACCAAGGATCAGAGAAAATGACAAGAAGGGGCCAGGGACAAGTTGTACCCTTCAAAGGCACACCCCCAGTGACTCACTTCCTCAACAAGTTCCCACCTCCTAACAGCCCATTCATCTATGACCTCATCAAAGATTAAGTCATTGATGAAGCTACTGCCCTCAAGATCCAGTCACCTCTCAATAACACCTCCTGCTAGGGACCAAGCTTTCAGCACATGAGCCTTACCACTTGAACCATACTCCCAGTACTTTTTAATTTTATTTTGCAGATGGGTCTCCTGTGTTTCCCCTGGGAGCAGCTTCAGGCTATGATCCTTCATCTCTGCTTCCCAAGTAGCTGGATCTGCATTAAGTTCTAAATTCATCACTCGTGCTCCACTCTCATTCCATAGCCACTAACTTATGGTTCTCCTTCCAAAATTAGTCTTTGTCGCTTCCATACATAGTACAATGCTTGACACAGAATAAGCACTCACTATCTATTGAATGAACAACTGAAGGAATGAATGCTCACCATTTATTAAGATGGTGCATTTACTTTTTAACACCTGTAATTACTAGAAACTTGCAAGTCAAGGACCTGTTTTCTACATATGCATTTTCCTGTTCAGATTGGCTCCTTTTTAGTCTGTTTCCTCCATCACAGTTCTGTGTGCTCTCCTCGATTTTATAAAGAAAAGCTGTCAGGAGGGAGAATAGAAGTTGCTAATCATCTAAGGGAAAAATTCCATTTCAGTCACTCTTCCCCAGGTACCTCACACCTTGCTGGCAAAACTATTTTGACATGGTTTGGAAAATTTTGTTATAGTTGATCTTAGAAAATTATCTGTTTTACACATACTCACTTGTATTTTTTTAAACTGTAACTCCACATTACTATTTAAAAGTAGTTTTATTAAATATTTAGTCTTCTAGTGTACATTCTTTAGAAAACTTTCAGAATCCTAAGTTCCTCATAGAGAATTAACCAGATTTCTCAGCACATAGCATCAAAAAATAAATAAATAATAGCATGCTGGGTGCTGGTGGCTCATGCCTGTAATCCTTCCTACGTGGGAAGCTGTGATTGGGAGGATCATGGTTTGAGGCCAGCCTGGGCCAAAAAACAAAAGTTACCAAGACACCATTTCAACCAACAGCTAGGTATGGTGGCATGCCTGTCATCCTAAGCTATGCAGAAGGTTGAGTTTAGGAGGGTCTAGGATCCAGGACAGTTCTGTTGAGACCCCATCTCAACAGAAAAAAGCTAGATGTGGTGGTGTATGCCTGTCACCCCAGTGAGGGTGGTAAGCCTAAAATAGGAGAATCGTACTCCAGGCCAGTGTGGGTAAAAAAATCAAGATCCTATCTCCAAAATAACCAGAGCAAAACAGGGCTGGAGGCATGGGTTAAGTAGTAAAATGCCTGCCTAGCAAGAATAAAGTCCTGAATCCAAACTGCAGTCCCATTGAAACCAAAAAATTTTAACTGCATGCTTCCTATGCTTTTGGATATAAGTGATAAAGTTGGTGAACAGGAAAAGGTAAGGTAAATGCCTTTCATCATTTCAAGTTCACGTGCAGTTTCAGTAATCATGCTGGCTGGAATTCTATTACTGCCAAATCATGCTCTTCCTATAAGCAGGTCCAAAATGTCCTCATGACAGTCTATGCCAACTGTTGGGATTAATGATTAATGACGATGGTGTCCGACAATCACGTGACCAAAAAGCACAACCAAAAAATGGACAGGGAATGTTATAAAAGATGACCGTAAATATATAAAAAAGTTCTCAATCTGTGTATCCAGGTAATAAGAATTAATAGCACAATGAGGAATATTATCTACCAAGTAGACAGCTAAAATTAAAAAACCTATAAATACTATTGATTTGAATATGCAGCAATTTGATATCCCACTCACCACTGCTGTCACTGTAAATTGAAACAGCTTCAGGAAACTGGTAATATCTACAAAACTGAAGCACAGAAACATTTTATAACCTAGCAATTTTACCATCAGTTATGGAGATATTAAAAATCTGAAAATAAAGTTACCAAAAGTCATGCAAATAATAGTCACAAAAGTATTATACATAACCTCTATGTCTCTGGAGAAGCAGATAAATAAATTCTGATACATTCATAAAGCAGTATACTATATAATGATAAAAATGAATAAACTACCTCACACAATACAAATAATTTGCAAATACTGCTAATTGAGGCAAATCAGACATAACATAGGACACACAGTATGTTGCTAGTTTCATTCATTTGGTAAACAGAGCAAACCAACCTATGTCACTAGGAGTCCCCATGGGTTACCTTTACGGAAGCAGTAATTAGACAGGCAGAAAGGGGCATCTTGGGGTAGGAAGTTCTATTTCCTGGAGCTGAATTGAGGTTCCATGGATGTGTTCACTTCATGCATATCCCTTAAAGATTGGTTCACTTTCTCTGTGTATTCATATTTCATTGAAAAATTTACTTAAAAATTCACTCAGCTCTCAGTCACTCTTTTGTTTTAAAGATTCTTTGCATTTCACTGGGAGATTTGCAAAAACCCACCTTGAAAATGTTGCCAGAACCCAGAAGTTCCGATCTGTGTAGGAATTATTAGCTCCTGAAAGTGAATAAATAGATTATTTAACTAAAAGCTAAGTCCAAATATTTTTAATATGAGGCTATTTTGTTTCTGGAATTGTGCTGGATGTTGGGCATAGAACAATGACCAAGACAGACATTGAGAAATGACAGGCATTCTGAACTTGGCAGCTGGACGTGTGTCAGTTTTCCAATGCTGCAATAACAAAGAGTATGAACTCAGTGGCTTCAAACAACACAGATTTATCCTGGTATGGTTTTGGAGATTGGAGGTCCAAAATGGGGTTCATGAGGCTAAAAATCAAAGTGTTGGTGAGACAGCATTCCCTTTGGAGGCTCTGGGGGCGAATTCTTCTCCAACTTCTTTGGCTTCTGGAGGCTGCCTGCACTTCCTAGCTCATGGTTTCCCCCATCTTCAGAGTTCTTTCCTGCTTCCATCCTCATAGCTCCTTCTCTGCCTCTCACTCGGCCTCTCTTTTTCATGTGGAAGGACCATTGCCAGTACATTGGACCCACCTATTTAACCAAGAATAATCTCTCCTTTTAAGTTCCTTAATTTTATGTGCAAAGTCTCTTTTGCTTTATAAGATAACACATTCATAAATTATAGGAAGCAGGACATGAAGCAGAACATGATATGAAGAAGTAATTCCTAGCTGGGCACATTGGCTCATATCTGTAATTCCAACTAGTTGAAGGCAGAGATTGAAAGGACAGAGGTTTGAGGCCAGCTGACAAAAAGTTCATGAGACTCAGTCTTAACCAATATGCTGCGTGTGGTGGTACATGCCTGCCATCGCAGCTGTGCAGGAGGCGTAATTAGGAGGGCTATGATCTGAGGCTGGCACTGGGCAAAAATGTAAGACCCTATCCAAAAAGTAACTAAAGCAACAAGGGTTGGTGGCTTTGATCAAGTAGTGGAGTGCCTGCCCAGCAAGCCTGAGGCCCTGAGTTCAAACCCCAGCAACACACACACACTCACACACACACATCCCCACACTCTCACAGAGTAATTCCTAAAATGACTTCCTAATTGAAATTTTAGTCTCCAATAAGAAATCTCTAAGAACACTGGACAAAAAGCCATGCAATTCCTTTCATTGGTGGCTCCTTATGTTTCCTGTGGTAGCTGGGGTGGGAGGAGAATTCTGGGGAGTCTCTGAGTTTTTCCCATTGCTTCATGTACCAGGTTGGGTCTGAGGCACTTAAGCCTTTGAAGCTGCAGATGTGTTGGAGCCTTTCTGCCACAACTACACATACTTAGTTTTAAGTCTTGATGAAGACCAAGTTAGCCTTTTTTTTTTTGATATTTTGCTTTGCCACTATCTTTGTTACTTATAAACTGTCCCTTTCAAGAAGTGTCAACTCTGTGCCTATCCAGCCCCCATACCGTGCCCTCCTGCCATGCTGAGGAGATCACAACTTCCTGCAAGGGCCACCTCCATAGCTTTGGGCATGCTTCTTCTGTCTAGGACTTTTTATTTCTTGCACTTATTCCTCCTGCTAACTTTCCTGAAGATCCATTTAGAACTTATTCCATATGAAAACCTTTCCTGGTCCCTCGCCCTGACCATCTAATTTGAGAAGTTATCCATGTATGTATTCTGATGAAATTCTGAGCTTCCTCTCCCAAAACAAGTATCAAACTATATTATATGTTTAATTTTCTATTTTCACCAGTAGTCTGTGAATACTTTAGGGTTAAACCATGTTTTATTTGAACATCTGGCATCCAGGCAGGGAAGAAGGAGGGGCAGAGGGAGAGAGGGAAGATGTGAATACTGGTAAGTCAATTCAATTTAGAAATCTCTTTAAAATCTATGGGAGATTGAACTAAGAGGAAAGTCTCACTTTCCTCTCCTCATGAGGGTCACTGTTCTTTTTTTCTTACTTGTTATTAAGAGGATCAAAGAAAATGATAGGGGAAAACATCCATCTCACTGTGTTCCAGGCAGTGAGCTCAGCTGAGAGAATGCAAAGAAGAATACAAAAGACCCTGCCACTGAGGAATGGTGGTCTGTTGTGAATGTCAAGGAAATGGGAAGGAACTGTAATCTTCTGTTGAGACAGAGGACATTAACGACACAGAGAATGGCATATGTGAGCAGGGCCATCAAGGCAAATGGAGCATTTGCTTGGTTTGGAATTATGAAATGATGACAAGATGAATACAAGATACAAGAAGCAAAAAAGCACTCTGGGAGAGAGAGAGAAAGAACAGATTGACATTGTCCAGAGAACTCAAATAAAGAAGGCTTCACAGAATAGGTGACATTTTGGGTAGCTCCAGAAGGACAGAAAATATCTTCCCGTCTTTCAAAATCCCAGCAGGAGGAAGGAAATTCTAGGTGGCCATCAGACTGGATGACTAGCTTGTTTGCCTGTAACACATGGTGTCATGTGAGGTCTGTGTGCCAACCCCTAGTAGTGGGGCTTTCCCAGCCCCCACCTGGAGGTATGAGCCTGGGTCATTAGCAGCTGAAGCCAAGAAGGGAATTCAGGATAACTGAATGAATGACAGACAGGGCAAAGTCACACGGAGATTGATGTCAGGAACAGCGAAAGCCAGAGAAGCAGCAGCACAATTGCCAAAAGGAAATATGAGACCAAAGGCTAGTAGCCACAAATGGATGGATGCCACAGTGTTAACACAGGGACAGGGCACGTTTCCAGAGGCAAAAGTCCAAGTAGCCCAGCTGGGTTTGAAAGGTCTGGGTGAGTACCGTCAGGACAAGATTTAAAACAAGGACCGATGAGGCAGAAAAGGGAATGGATGAGGTTGAAATTGTTTTGACAGTGTAAATCAGGTGGTGTCCTTATGACTAAGAGCTCAAACAGCATTTTGGGGGATAAAATCCTTTAGTTTCAGCTTCGGATGTATGAAATTGTTCTCTGCTCTGGGGCTCCACTCATCTATCTTGGTTGCAAACATGTGCAGTTACGCCAGTGTCCAGAAGTAAAGCTGACAAGACTAGAGAGGGTCTGGTGGTGAAGGGTCTGGAGTGGCCAAGTGGGAAGTTTTGCCATGATTTGGAAGGTAATGAGGAACCATAGAAATATTTTGAGCAGGGAAGCTGTATGGTTAGAGCTGAGCTTCAAGAAATTCAGCAGAAAAGGTAATGGTTTATTAGTGATGTTTTCAATGAGTAGAACTTAAGTTACAAGAAAGTCTAAATTGGAGAGTTTCAAATATGTATTTACAAAGAACAGGTAATGAATATGGGGAATATTTATGCATTAAACCTGGATTCTCTGACCTGTGATAAGGCCAGTTATGCCATGTTCACAGCTACCCTCATCAATGTCACGGTCATCATTTTGTTGCAATTTGTGTGTGACTGGTGGCGGTGACACTCTGTAGAGGAATCAGAATTACAAAGTTCTGTAAGTGCACTTGCAGTGTAAGGCAGGCAAGTTCAGAGGTGAAAATGTGGCTGTGTATGCTGCTTGTCTCTGTTGTGATGGCTTGGAATCCCAGATAAACCTACGGGACTTTTTCTATACCTGAATATGCTAGTTTCTGGCCCAGGGAAGGGAAACAGTCTCAGATTATGTCCTGGTCTGTTCCCAGGAATGGGCTCTGCAGTCTGGAGGCCCTTGATACCTTCCACTGTTTGTTTTTCTCTCATGATCCTGCTTGGCTCCTTCTGAAATGAACATTGTAGATGTACCCTTCTCAGAGGCAAGGAGCCTTCTTATCCTACTTCCTGTTCATAGAAAGATAGATGTCCAAGGATCATTTTCTATTCAGAAAAAGATGTTTTCTTTGTCAGACCCATGGTGCTTTCAGCTATCTACTCTCTATTTGTTTATTTATTTTTTAATTCATATGTGCACACAATGTTTGGGTCATTTCTCCCCCCTCCCCCCCACCCCCTCCCTTACCACCCACCCCACCCCCTCCCTCTCCCCCCACCCCCTCGATACCCTGCAGAAACTATTTTGCCCTTATCTCTAATTTTGTTGAAGAGAGAGTATAAGCAATAATAAAAAGGAACAAGGGTTTTTGTTAGTTGAGATAAGGATATCTACTCTCTTAAAATTAATGACTTCTTTATTAAATCCCAGTTAGCTCCATGTATCATGGGATTTTTTTCAGGGCATTTTATCTATCTGTCTGTCTATCTATCTATCTATCTATCATCTATCTACCTACCTACCTATCACCTATCTATCATCTACCTACCTATCTATCTATCTATCTGTCTGTCTATCTATCTATCATCTGCCTATTTATCTTGACCATAAATAGAACTGTCCCTGTCAGGGAACTGAGTTGGATGTCACAGGAAAGTAAATGATGCATTTCCTGTGCTGATGGTTGTCCCTCTGAGTAGGACTCCCCGGTGACTACTCTTGGGCTCTGATCCAGTCAGTTGTGAGTCACTTTCTATTCACATTTCTCCTGATCACTTGCCTGTACCACACTTCCTGCCGAAAATAGCCAAGACATCTCCAGAGAGCAAAATGAAATTTAAAGGATGCTGATTTTCACATTATATTTTCAAGTCTAGACATGGTTTTAGTCTGTGTAAAAGCAGGAAAAAATGAAAAGCTACACTATTAAGTTGGTGCAAAAAGGATTTTGTTCATAAGCATCATGAAGCAGTGCTTTCTGTAGCTTGCCTGACTGAATGTTAGTGAAATGTGTTTCATTGAAAACATGTTCTGCCTGTGCAAGCTGTTTGCTCCATCCTCTGAACTCCACCATCATTTTTTTTGGTTCAATCTCCACTATGGTGCTAGCATACATTATCTTTAAGAAAAAGTCATCATTTGTGGAAATCTTACCCTTTTAAAAATACTTTGCATCCAAGTATTTTCTTATGCTATTTTGCTGTGGTTGGTAAGCATCAGCATATCCAAGTCAGAACAATTCGGTCAGGTTCACTAGAACTTTGAATTATATGGAAAATGATATTTAGGAGTTGGTTTCACACACAGCTGCAGGAGGAATGAAGGATTTGAACCAGTTGAGTCTAAGATAGGATCAAAGGCCTGGACAGTCCCATAAATGTTTTGAAATGTCAAACTTTGGCACTCAGTGATGAAAAAGTAGTGAATTATTCCCAGCGATGGCCTAAATCAGGCCAGAAGCAGAAACCTGGAGAACAGAGTGGTTAAGTGTGTGGGCTTCAGGGGGTGACCACATTTGTCTAGATAAAAATCAAGCTCAGATTTGAAAATTCTTCACTCAAGACATAAAATAAAGCCAGGTGCTCAGGCCTGATACCTGGCTACTCGAGAGGCAAAGATTAGGAGAATTATAGTCCAGGCTTGCTGGGCAAAAATGTGAGACCCTGTTGAAAAAATAGCTAAGGTAGAAAGGGATGAAAATTTGGCTTAAGTGTAGGGCACCTGCCTAGCATGCACAAAGCCCTAAGTTCAAACCCAATACTGCCAAAAGAAATCATAAAATTGAAATTATGGCAACTAAGTGTGTGATATCTGTGTAAAAAGAGACTGCATGACATTTACGTACAATTTAAGAAAGAATAGTAAGACAAATAGGCATATATTCACCACTAAACACCAGAATAATAATTTAAGGACAGCACTTCCATTCCTGCTACCTTTTTTGGAGTCATTACTCTAAAACTTGTATTTTACTATTTCCTTGATTTTTTTTTTTTTTGGTGATTCTACTACTTATATATATCCTAAAAGTGTACTGCTTTAGTTGTGTCTGCTTTTGACTTTTATGTGCTTATAATCAATCATACTTTCATATGTAATCCACTGACTTTTTGCCCCTAATATTATTTTGTGTTTCATCTATATTGATATCCTGGTTCCATTGTTTTCAAAACTATGAGCTATACAACTCTGAATTTAAGGAGATTTATTTGTCGTCTCCTATCTGTTGATTTCCAGTTTTTGTCTATTTCAAGTTATGCCTGAGTTGACACTTTTGTGTGTATCATCAGATTCACGTGTGGAAATAGTTCCCCATGGTCTGCCCCTTGGAACAGAATGGCTGAGTTTAGTGTAGACATACTTTAAGTTTACTGAGTAATGCTTACTGGTTTTCCAGCCAGGTTCTAACCATTTACGCTCTCACAATAAGTGCCTCTTCCATCCTGGGCTTCCCAACATTTGAATTAGCAATTTTTTAAGGTTTTGTCAACATTATGGATAGGGAATGATCATTCATTTTCTATTTTCTTAACTATTAATAAAATTAAGTATCTTTTTGTGTGGAATTGTCTACTCATTTTTCTTTGTGAAATGTCTTTATAGCTTTTTCTAGTGTATTGTTTGCATTTACATATTGCTTGTGGGAATTCTTTACATATTTTGGCTGCAAGGTTTTCTTAGGCAGTAATTTTGTACTTTTTTTTTTCTTTCCTTTTTTTTGGCAGGGGAGGTGGGACTGGGGTTTGAACTTAGGGCTTCTAGCTTGCAAAGCAGGAGCTCTACCACTTAAGCCACGCCTCCAGTCCTCTTAATCAACTATTTTGAAAATATGTTTTCTTCTCCTAATTTGTTGCTTATCTGTGATTCTTTTTTATGTTTCTTTCATAAATAGAACTTCTTTATCTTAATATACTTAAGTATATCAACGTTTTTCTTTATGGCTTGGACTGTGTGTGCCTTAAGAAATCCTTCCCACGCTGATGTGTCCTCCTGTGCTTTCATCAAGTGTTTTAAAGCGTTCACATACAAGTTTTAATCCATGTAGGGTGTGTGTGTGTGCTGGTGAGAGCAGGGTCTGAGCTGGCAGAGAGGCTCAAGTAGTAGAGCACCTGCCTAGCAAGCACACGGCCCTAAGTTCAAACTCCAGTACCACAAAAAAAGAAAAACGGAGCTCAAATTTTAATTATTTTTTGGATAGAAAATTGTGGATGCCACTTTTGAAGAGTCTGTTCTTTGCCAACTGAGTAGGAATTCTATCTCTGCTGTGCTTTAGACAGCCATGCGTACACAGGTCGATTTCTGGGCTGCTCTCTTCCGGCTCCGTTGGTTTTTTTCCTATACCAGAATACATTGTCTTTCTTAAATCTTTTCATAGTGTTTATCTTTAGTAAGACACTTTCCTTCTCTTCTTCCTCTTCTGTCTTGCTTCTTAGGAATACTTTAGCCATTCTAGATCCTTCCTTTGTGCATATAAGGTTTAGAAATTATTTGCTAAATACCAAGAAAAATCTATATTCAATCTATTAACCTATTTAGAATGGCATTTATTGATTCTTTCTATCTATGGTGTATATTTTGATTTATGCAACTACTTAATTTCTTTCCCTATAATGCTATGATGTTCTTTTACTTCCTAAATAGGCTGATTCCTGATTAAACGAAAGGGAAGGTTTGGGGGTTTGGTTTTGGTTTTGGGTTTTTGAGATGGTGTCACTATGTAGTCCAGGCTGGTCTCAAACTCACTATACAACCCTGGTGGCCTCAAACTTGTGATGCTCCTGCTTCAGACTCTTGCATTTTGGTTCTTATTATAAATAGTTATACTTGTTTAAATAAAATTCCTCACTGTTATTTACAGGTGTACAGAAATTTAATTAAGTGTAGTATATTTTATCTATCAAACTTAATATTCTGTCTTTCGTGGATACGAGGGTTTAAACTCAGAGTCTCATGCTTCTAGGAAGTTGCTTTACCACTTGAGCTACTCTACCAGCCTTTTTGGTTTAGTTATTTTCTAGATAGGGTCTTGTGTTTTTGCCTGGGGCTGGCTTCAGACCTGGATCCTCCTATCGCGTGCCTCCTGAATAATTGGGATGACAGGTTTTTCTCTGCCACACTCTGCTTGCTTGTCAGGATGGGGTCTCACTAAATTTTTGCCCTGGCTGGTCTTGAACCCCAATCCTCCTTATCTCTGCCTCCCTAGTAGCTGGGATTTCAGTTGTGCACCCAACTTCTAGAGTCTCAATTCTAATAATTTGTAGAAAACTGAGGTGGATTATAGAGACCATTAAATAATTTTTAAATATTGAAAATTTTACTTTTTTTCCTGATTTTTATATTCTTCTTTTCTTGTTTTGTTATACTAGATAATAACTGCACCACAGCAGAACAGGCAGCTCGATGACTTGTTCCTGATTCTGAAGGAAAAGCTTACCTAACAAGAGCTGTTTTTCTAATAAATTCAGTGTGTTTGCATCTACATTCAGCAGTGATCTTTGCGTTTCTCTGTATTTATTCCTTATTTGATTTTTGTGCCTTGATAAATTTTATTGAATTTTGTACCCTCATCAACTAAGTTGGAAATTGCTTTTTTTCTCTCTCTTCTAGAAGATTTTTTAAATATATTACTTTTTGGATATTTGCTAGAACTCGCCTAAAAGCAATGTGAGCCCAACATTTCATTCATGGGGGACCTTTTATTGTTATTAGATCATTCATATTTTCTGTCCTTCAGTTGTTTTTTCTAGGCCACATTTTTCTAAGGTTACTTTGTCCTAATTAAGTTTTCAAATTTACTGGCATGAACTTGTCCACAATATTCTAATTGTTTTCATATCTGGTTCAGATGTAGTTAAATCCTCTTTTGTTACTAACTTTATTACATCTTATCTTTTAATTTGCAATCTTTCTGAACGTTTTCTATGTTGGAAGCTAGGCCTTGATGTGGTGATGCTGGGGTTTGTGGACCATCACGAGGTGGAGTCTGGTGGAAGGCACTGAGGACAGTGACCTCAGAAACGATTAAGGCAGCTCTGGTGGGACTCCAAGTGAGTCTTGTTATGAGAGGAACAAGCAGTCCTCTGCCTGAGCAGGCTTCCTGCTGCCATGTGTTCTCTTCCCGTTGTTAGAATTCCTGCCATGCTGACATTCTCCATGACATGATTCAGCCTGGGGGCCCACTAGAGCTGCGTTCAGTCTTCAAAACTATGCACTAAATAAACCTCTGCTTTATAAGTCACCCAGCCTCAGGCATTTTGTTATAAGAACTGAAAATCATCAACAACACTTTCATAAGGTAGGATTTATATTGCTCCTTGATAATTAATTGACATTTCCTAGTTTTCACTTAAATTTTTTGATCTATGAGTTATAACAGAATGTATTTTAAATTTTCCTCAGATTAACTTTTCGAAGATATCTGTCATTGAATTGTGTTTTAAAAACAGAACACACTCTTTAAAATATTAATTTTTGAAAATTGTTTTGCTTGCTTTATTATGTAGCACTTGGTCAGTTTTTACAAATGTCCCATGATTCTTGGGAAAACATACTTTGCCTATTTGGGGTTTCAATTAATTAATTAAATATGCATTTTCAGAAAATATTGTGGTTTTTTCCAATCCTTATTAATTGCTTTTCTGATGAATCTATCAATTACTGGAATAGGTATATTAAATTTCTGATGTGATGGTAAATTTATCAATTTCTCCTTTTGTGTATTTTGAAAATATGTTATTAGACACAGTGCTGATTTACAATTAATCTTTTGAGTACATTTGCTCTTTTTTTCAATAGGAAATGACCTAAAAATATACATCACTGAAGAAGGTGGTTATATGTCATCTCTCAGATGCGAAGGATTAGAACTTCAAATCCCTTACAATAAATGAAAAATTTGCAAAGCAAAACTGCTTCTGTGGCTAATTCCTGGGACACAGAGAATGTCCATCACACAGATGAATGAAATATGACAGTTTCCTATTACACCAGTCAGGATTTCTTTTTCTTTTTCTGTTAAAGTCAATTGCAAAATTGAAGTGTCCATTTTATTCAATGGCATATTAGATTAAGTGAAATGAACAAGGGCATTTTAACCCATTCTGTTCATCTCTACCTCTTCCCTAGAAATTTGGGACTCTTTGCATTGGAAAGTGAATATTTACTTGTACTTGTTATTTTTCCCAATCATCCCATATTTTCAGCACTTGTTATTTTGGTGCTACTTTGTCACAGAAGCTTCACATTGTGTATTGTCTCTCTTCCCTATGGTCAAGCTTTGGTTGGGTGCGTTCACTTTTTCATTTTCATTGTTCCATAGTCCTTGTAATATCTTTCTGCTTGGATCATTTTTTCATCTTTGTAATATACATCCTTCAGTTTTTCCCTTAGTAATGTATGTTAATATTAAAGTTAGCAATTTTTGTTTGTATAAAGTTATTTTTATATCTAAACTCTCAAACTTGGAAAAGTCTTTCATCAGAACACAATTCTTCAGTGATAGCTAATTCCAACATTTAAAGACAAGCATTGAAGCACCTTTTGCACACGTTAGAAACTATTTCAGGACTATCTACAGAAATGAACTAAGAAGGAAGGAGGATAACTTTGAATGTTTGAGTTTTCCAGTCCAATTCTAGAAAGTCCAGATTCCAATAGTTTGCTGGGTGGACTGACACAGCTTTCCTTTTATATTGATACACAAATAAAAATGAGATTCTAAAAATAAATAGAAAATATTAAATAAGATGGTAAGAAGATGAAATATGAAATTATATTAACATACAAATTTTCCTTTTAACAGACGCCAATTATTAAAATGTATTTTTAAAAGTCCATCTATATGCTTTTTATAAGCGACACAGCTAAAACCCAAGGGCACAAAAAAACTAGGAAAAGGGCACTTTATTGGTGAGGCCCTTTAGAGACTGGAGTCAATTTCAACCACATTTTGGTGTCCTGTCTTGACCCTTTCACCAGGTGGTCTGAGAAGCTGCCAACTTTCAGTGGTGCTCAGAGCAAGCGGTGTTAGCTGGCCAGCCTGCCCTGCAAACGGCTTCACAACCAGGTCCTCACGGACAGGCAGGTAGAAGGATGCTGGAAGTCTGTGACCAATCTGCATACTGTGTAGACTAGCAAGGACACTGGGTGTTCTGTGGAATTGTCAAGTGGAGCCAGCTCGATGACAAGTGACTGTGCTTTGGAGAAAGGGTTTCTGGCTTGGTCCTGGGTTCAGGTACTAACTGAATGCTTGAACATGGAATAGCAGGGAGTGTGTAAATCAGGTTTGGGCCGTAATCCCAAATGCTGAAATGCTAAAAGACCAGAAATCCCTAAAGGCCCGAATTTTCTAATCCCCAAATTACTAGTCTAAAACAATGAAAGACCAAAATCCTGAAAGTCTAATTCTAGAAAAAGTAATTGGACTGAGGATGTTGCCTAGTGACAGAGCACCTGCCAACCATGCATGAAGCCCTAAGTTCACTCCCAGCACCATAAAAAAAAAATTCTTTTAAAGGCATTTATTTACATTTTAAAGGGGATTCATCGGAGGAACATAACAAACAGAACATTCCATAAGTCCCTCCACACAATAAAATAGGCAGTAATATCACACATGTTTTTGCAAGAAAAAACACTCAGGTATACTGAGTCACACAGATGTAACAATTATGAGCAGTTGTTTATAAAGACATTTATAAAGAAATAAATCAAAAAGCATTTCACCATGGTTGGTAATATATAACCGTGGTCATCTGAAATGCTGTGACACACAACCTGAATCTTTTGATGAGATTGATCAAAAACTGTGATTAGGGTAGGGTACAGTGGCTCAGGACTGTAACTGTAGCTACCCCGCTACTCAGGAGTTGGAAATCAGGAGGATGGCAGCTCAAGGTCAGTCTGTGAAAAAACATTTGTGAGATTCATCTCGATTGTTGAGTACAATGGTAGATACCTGTTATCCCAGTTATGCCAGGAAGTACAAATAGCAGTTCAAACTGGCCCAGGCATAAAGTGAGACCCTATGTGAAAAATACCCAACATAAAAAGGATTTGGGGTGTGTTTCAAGCAGTAGAGTCCCTGCCTAGCAGGCATGAGGCCATGAGTTCAAACTCCAGTACCACCACCAAAAAGGAAACCAAAAAAACACCAAAACACACAAAAAACTACAATGGGACAGCACTGCAAGCAGTCACCCAAAGAGCTGAGATCTCAAGAAACTTTATTTTCACAAATGCAGATGCATAAGAAGGACATGTCTTCACTCACTGAGGGAGCTCCAATGATTTTATAAACCTACATGCACAGTGATTATTCACAAAGTCACTGTCATGACTTTCATGAAATGTTGACAATCAGATTCACAAAAACATGCATGAAATGATTTAGAGTGCTCTAAAACTCTTTACCCAATTTCTGCCTCCCATACCAGAAATGAAATACGTAACACAACAGATTATAGTAATAACAATCATACTGACAATTTAAATTTGTAGGGGAAAAAAATTGAAAACAAGAAAATATAAAGAATGACAAAAAAGGAGAAAAGACTAAAAAGAAAATTGAACACATGAAAAACTGTGTCACAAGGGACAATTGTGGGCAATTGACAAAAGTCGTCCATAACACTGACCCATTTGGATGACCATCAAGTGCAGATTTCAATCTTACATCCCAATGAATAGTTGCATTCGTTGTGTTAAGGCCTGGCTGTCCTGGGAGAATGCATGCACATTCATTTTCAACCTGGTGCTGCCCTACATCAACGTGAGTGCTCCCTGTTACCATCTTCTGTGCGATGCTCTATGCTGTCCTGAGCACAAGAAATCCATTTTGCATGCTCTAACATACAGGTCACAAATTTAAGAAACAACACAGGTGATCAACAGCAATATGGTGGCCTATGTGTCCTTCTACCCTACCCACTAAAGAGCAGTAGCATGCAAACTGTAGTTATCTAACCAGGCCTACTTGTGCCTCAAGGCCAAAGTTCCATTCAGTCTGCACTTGTGTCTCCCAGGCAGCCACCACGACCAGTTGATGAAGAAAAAATTGAGCTTGGAGCAATAATTCTGTACGCTATGTCAAGAAGCAAGCAGACTAATACATTTGTAAAGCGGTTAAGGATTTTGTATCCTTTTGACCACACTCTCAGCATCTTCGCTATTTCAAATGGCGAAAGATCTGTCCTTTGGTGAACTTTGTCAGTATTTGCTGTCTTAAGAGGTCACTCTGCCTTGTTAAAACTACAAACAGGAAACCTGTAATCCCAACCACGCAGGAGGCAGTCACAGCCAGCCTGGACAAACTTAACCAGAGACCCTATCTGAGAAACAAGCTAAAGGCAAAAGGGCTGGGCTGTGGCTCAAGAGGCAGAGCTCTGTGTGAGGATCTGAGTTCAATCCCCAGTTTCACAACTGCAAACATGAATGTTAACGCTTCTTCTCAAATGATGAGCTACCTAGTTTTAAAGATGTCAGTTTATGTGCTTTTGAATATTTTGCAATCCCCTTTGTATTAACTTTTTTTTTTTTTTTTACCATTGGAGGGGTCTTTAGAAATCACCTTCTAAAAAATCCTCATGTCCTTGGTGAGAAAACCAGTTTGTACAGAAAACACAAGTAAAGTGACATAGAATTGAGTAACAGAGCCAAGTCTACAATTTAGGTCTTCTGATGCCTTAACTAGAATCCTTATTTGCTGTTTGTTGGCTTTAATGTTTTCAATAAGGAAGCTTCTTGTTAATCACAAGTGCATTCTAATGAGATTAATGACTAATTCAAGCACCAAATAAGGAAAGAAGAAAATATTGCTGGTGTAGGTATATTCCCCATGGAGCCCCGATCACTTAATGAGCAAAATAACACTAATACCTTCTTGAAAAAAATGTGGAATATTTGTGTCTGTCTATCTATCTTTCTATCTAATCTTTTTGAAACACAGTCATGAGGGACAATGAACAAAATTCTCAAGTGACTCCTCTTGTTATTACTTTGTGTTACAGTGTGACCTCCCTACCCAGACTGGCATGCATAATGAGATTTAAAATACTTTAAAAGGAAGAATGCTCTAATAATATAGCCATTAGAACACCCATAAACATAATCAATTGTTAGACTCAATGAACATAATGACAAGGTAAAATGGGAAAACCAGCAACTCCACCCTCCTTATCAGAGTGGAAGTCCTCACTATGCTTCGTGGACAGGAGTGCTTCAAATACTTCTCTGTCTCAGTGAGTGCCATCCTACTTGCAAATCCACAAGTGTACTGGCAGGTTTACTTTTTCTGCCAGAAATAGTAAAATGAGAAATTTGGCTGTTCACAAATTTTGGTCTGTAATATACAAAATGGCTGTCCCCAATTTCAGTGTCATTGCTTTATTCTAACCTCTGCCAATTCCTTTTTATTTCTGATTCTTCACAAATTTGAAAATTTTGCAATACTAGAGTTTCCCACTATTATTGGAGTTACTCACTTACATGTTAAATACGCCTTCGGCAAACCAAGATACCCAGACGTTCTTTTTTATTGTTATTTTTGTTACTTTTTTGGCAGTACTGGGGTTGGAACTTAGGAGCTCATGGTTGCTAGGCAGGAGCTCTACAATGCCTCCAATCCAGATATTTTTTTATGCAAAGCAAATTCAATGACAATTGGGTACTAAGCATTTGGCTAAGAGTTTTGAGGGCATTGGCTTAATTAATCCTGCGTGAAATCTCCTCATGAATGGGTGCCATCAGCATTCAAAAGCTAAGGCAGAGACAAATTCAAACCCAGGGCCTCACTAAAGCTAGGCAAGTACTCTACCACTGAGCCAACCTCCAGCCCATGGGGCTTCTTTTAAGAGCACTACATCCCTTTTATGATGGTACTACTCATGATCCCATCACTGCACAAAGGTTGTACCTCTTAACACACATACTTGGGGTTTAGTATTTCAACACAAAAATTTTTGGAGGACACAAACATTCAGACCACAGTGTAGAATATATAGAAGAAATTCAGTGGAGCATTTTTATTCTATTTAATGAGTTTTTTAAACAAAAATGCTTATAATGCCATATGTTCATATGGGACCAAATATTTGGTGGTTTTCCCTTACTGGTGAATGAATGATAGGCATTTTTAATCAGAGAAAGGCTGCCTAGTAACTAGGAAAAAGACCACAAATAAGATTTAAAGTGGGCAGTGGTAGCTCACCAGATCACATAAGGCTTTGGTGTGAGTGTAGACTAATCCAGTTGTTCTCACAGCAGCAGCCTCACCATCACTTTGGGTCATTTTGGCTCCATCCTGGACCTATTGATCAGACCTCAAGAGTGAGAACCAGCAATCTGCCTTTAATGGGACATTCTGATGGATGCTAAAGTGAAATATTATCACTGTTCCCAAACCAATGGGTTTGGCTCTTATGGTTTCTGTCTCTTGTTGCCAGAAAATGCCTGCAGATCCTTTGTAAGTCTTTCTGAATTTTGTTTCTTCTCGTTGTGTGTGTGTGATCTCATTTTGTTGAGGGAGAAGTTTTGAAAGAGTTCAGCTCAGCCTACAGCCACGATTGGCAGCCACACTGAACACACAGGTAGTGGAAGAGAGGGTGAGGAATGCCATTCCCTCAGGTGATCTGCAAGTGGTTAAATTCTTTTCTATGGTCCAGTTCCCTTAGTGTTTGTTTATTCTGAGACTGGAGCACCAGAGCTCCCCTGTGACTCTGAGATCGCTCTAATTTGGGGATCCATTTTCTTTTCTTTGTCCAGCTCTCATCTTTATCCATCTGCTATGGTTTGTTTGCTGCCTTCAGGAATTCATCACTCTGTCTGCTGATGGGATCCTTTCCTATTCCTTACACCCACTTACAAGATCTGGGGCCAAATCATGATTCTCTCAAGAAACAGAACCAAGAGGACACAAAGAATAACAGGGATTTATTACGTGAAATTGGCTCCACGATTATGCAGACAAAGAAATCCTAAAATCTACCATCTGCAAGCAGGAAAGCTGTTGTAGTGGAAGTCCAAACCCAAGTGCTAAGAACCAAAGAAAGCCAGTGTTGCAAGTCTTGGTCTGCATCTAAAGACCCAAGGACCTGAGTTCCAAATGGATAAGTCCCAGTCCTAATCCAAAGGTTCTAGAACCAGGAATATCAATGGTTTAGGGTACAAGATGGATGTCTCTGTTTAAGCAGAGAGCAAACTTCCTTGCCTGTACCTTGTTTCTATTCAGGTCTTCAAAGGACTGGAGGATACCCATCCACCAAGATGAGGGTGAGCTTCTTTGGTCAGCCCACCTACTCAAAGGCTAATCTGTTCTGAAAACACCCTCATGGACACATCCAGAAACCTGATTCAAATTCAAACTAGCCCATTCAAATAGACACATCAAATTTACCATCTCACCAGACCAATCCAGCTCTGCTGGTGTTAGAATGTATTAGAATAAAATTAATCACACACTCCATAACACCCCTTTATTCAAACTGGGTTCTCATTTTACAGGAAACCCTAAAGTTCCTATAACGCCCTACTCCTTTCACTCTCCTGCTCTCTCCCTCTCTATGTTACACTGATCCTTGAGCTATTTCTTAACCTCTAAGTACATTCTCTACTGTGCATCCTTGAGTCAGCCTTCCCCACCTCAGGAATACATTTTCCCCTGATTTTCTCATAGATCAATCCCACACCACCCAGGTCTCTGTTGCATGTCACCTCCTCAAAGTGACCTGCTGAGACCACCTTACCAAAACTGGTTTATTTCTTTTTTTTTTCATTTTTCTTTTATTATTCATATGTGCATACAAGGCTTGGTTCATTTCTCCCCCCTGCCCCCACCCCCTCCCTTACCACCCACTCAGCCCCCTCCCTCTCCCCTCCCCCAATACCCAGCAGAAACTATTTTGCCCTTATTTCTAATTTTGTTGTAGAGAGAGTATAAGCAATAATAGGAAGGAACAAGGGTTTTTGCTGGTTGAGATAAGGATAGCTATACAGGGCATTGACTCACATTGATTTCCTGTGCGTGGGTGTTACCTTCTAGGTTAATTCTTTTTGATCTCACCTTTTCTCTAGTACCTGGTCCCCTTTTCCTATTGGCCTCAGTTGCTTTAAGGTATCTGCCTTAGTTTCTCTGAGTTAAGGGCAACAAATGCTAGCTAGTTTTTTAGGTGTCTTACCTATCCTCAGCCCTTCCTTGTGTGCTCTCGCTTTTATCATGTGCTCATAGTCCAATCCCCTTGTTGTGTTTGCCCTTGATCTAATGTCCACATATGAGGGAGAACATACGATTTTTGGTCTTTTGGGCCAGGCTAACCTCACTCAGAATGATGTTCTCCAATTCCATCCATTTACCAGCGAATGATAACATTTCATTCTTCTTCATGGCTGCGTAAAATTCCATTGTGTATAGATACCACATTTTCTTAATCCATTCGTCAGTGCTGGGGCATCTTGGCTGTTTCCATAACTTGGCTATTGTGAATAGTGCCGCAATAAATATGGATGTGCAGGTGCCTCTGGAGTAACAGTCTTTTGGGTATACCTTCATCCTGTCTTGTTTTTCCTGATAGTTCTCTACTTTCTGATAGTAAGACATATATTTTTGTCTAACTTGTCCACCACTCTATCTAGCACATGAAGAGTGGTTGGTTTTAGTAGGAAGGCAATAAATACCTTCAGAGTGAGCAAATGAAACAACAGTGCCCATTACAAAATCTGATGTGTGCATATGAAATGTGATCTATTTCAGACCAAACAGAAAAGGTAAAAAGATTGTTAGTGCAATTAAGCTTTGCTTCTCCAGTCAAGTAAATAGTACCATAGTAAGGAATACAACAAATTTAATAATCTTAAAATCTGAAAACACACATTGCTAAATGATGAGAAAGTAAGTTCTGTCATTGTTTCTGAAAACCCTTGTTAAACACAAGGGGATGAAGAGACCATTATCTTCCTCCCTTCTGCAGGGTTTGTTTTCTGTTCCATTTATTATTTAGGGTGTCATCACCACAGTATCTTTGCCTAATTAGCAAAAGGCAAACATCAAGACAGAAGATGAGAAATGTGGTCCCTGAACTACTCCTCTGAAAGCACTCCATCCAAGAGAAAGGACCTCAGTCTGGATGATTACCAGGGGTCTTGGGGACCACAGGTTATCACTGGACCTGTCTTGATATCAGTTTCCCATTGGTAAATGACAAGTGTGAAAATGGGTGACTTTTAGGTTTTCTTTAGCTCTATCAAACCATCTGCAATCCAATTAACCCTAAGTGGGCTAATTTTAAATACATTTCTGCAATTGTTCTATGTACAATTTCTATTAGAGCAATTACCGATTACAAAAAGGCATTTTAAAATCAGTTATGAACACAGATATAAAACATACATAAGGAAACAGTAATTTTCCATCCCAGCCTCTCAACCTTAGCTCTCTAACATGCAAGATAAACATGCAGAAATGTGTGTAACGTAACAGATAACGTCATGGAAACAAGAGACACGCCGCTGAGGGTAAAATCCAGGTCCAACCACTCTCGAGATGAATAAGTGTAGACATGTTGCTTCACTCTGCTTCCTTATCTGCATGTGAGACCACTTCAGAAGGTTACTGTGGGAGGTGGTTTATTTCAAGGAAGTGTTGAGACCATTGTCTGGTATCTCCAAAGTACTATTTAAGTTATTTACCACTATGAATATCTAATTCAAAAAATGAGCCTGAGAACCAAGTAGGAACTCACACGTTAAAATAACACTAATCCCTGATTATCTGGTGGAAAAAAATAACACTGATATCTAGCAGAAAGAAATCCATCAACTTGGCCATGTTTACTGAGGGCTTCCTCTGTGCCGGGCGTGCATGAGACTGAGTCTGGGACACAGGAGGAAGGAAAACAAAATCCCTGGTCATAGGGCTTGCTCTCTGTTGGAGATAGAAAATATACAAATAAGAAATAACATATAATGGAGTGACAATGAAAATAATCTTAAAAGAAGGTGTCAAGGGTCCTATCTTGAGATAGTCAAGTCTTGTCTTAACAAGATTCATGTTTACCCCAAGTTATATAATAAAGTGAGTGTAACTTTATAAATATAACATCAATGCCAGTCTTACCATATTTAATTAAAATTTATGATATCAAGAAAGGTTTGCATGTTACATATCATTCTGTTATTCTCATAAAAATCAGAGTGATGAATAATGACTATTTTTGATGCTTCACGGAGACATTTAGAAAACATGCTGTCATCTTAGTAATTTCTATATTGCTTCATTAACCATTAACAGCAGCAGTTCATGCCTACAATCCTGGCTACTCAGGAGGCTACTCAGTTTGAGGCTAGTTGGGCAAAAAATTTAGTAAAACCCAATCTCAACAAACAAGTCAGGCATGGTATAGCATTCTGTAGTCTTGGCTACTTGGGAGGCATAAGTAGGGGGATAAGTGTTTGAGGCAGTCGTCAGTCACAAAAGCTGCAAGACCTGATCTGAAAAATAACTAAAGGCAAAAAAAGGCCTGGGGAGGTAGCTTAAGTGGTAAAGCACCTGCCTAGCAAGCACAAGGCTCTGAGTTCAAACTCCAGTACCTTCAGAAACAAAGAAATCACTATAGAGTTCATCCTGTGGAGTACTGTTGCAACAAGATATGCATCACAGGACTCTTCAGTGTTCATAATAATCATACCTTTAAAGGCACATGAATGCACGTTTGCCATGGGGACTTGATAGGAACAGTCAGGATGAAAGAGATATCCCAGGTCATCCCAGGTTCTTGCCTCGAAATTCCACTAGCCTAAACAGCCCAAATGATGTATCCCGTTGGCTGTCCTCTGCATTGCGTTAACTCAGAAATGCATATTGCTAACCTATTCTGGTGTCTCCTTGCATTCCTGAGGACCAGCGTGCATGAGACAGCTTCACTTGCCACACGAGTGGGCTTTCAGGGCTTTGCCTTCTGATGTGCAAAATGCAGAATTCAGTATTTTCATGCTTGGTTATCATTCCAAAGGTTTTTCTCTCATACAGCCTCTCATTCCAAGGCAAACAGTTTACTCAAGGCAGTGACTTAACTCAAAGGAAGAGAAAATATTTTAAAATACAGTGAGTAGTTTTGCAGAATAACACAAGGCATAGCATTTGTAGAACATACTCTCTGGAAGTACTGAGTACTGCGTGCTGAGAGCTACAGTGCTATAGTATCTACAGGACTGGTGAACACGGAGTCTGCAAATGTGGACAGGTGACACCAATATTCAGGCCACAGGAGCACTGGTCCTTATGTGGACTGCACTCTGGGGTAGCTGACAGTGACCAGGCAGCTCTTAGGGGGGTCCACTGTGTGTCACGCTTAGGAAAACAGAAAAAGCAATTAACATTACTGTCATTTAAATTCTTATTCAAATATTTTGAAGATGTTTTAAAATGAAACATTTTTTAAAAACAATGCATTTTCAATTCATAAGACTTACTGTATAGGAAGGGATTACCTCAGAAGATTTTTTAAACAGACCCATAATTCACTTGATAAGGAGGCAGAAATACACAACAGTTTGTAGATTACTTACCTTTTTTTTTTGGTAGTTACTGGGTTGTGAACACTCTACTACTTGGGCTACACTTCCAACCCTTTTTGCCTTAATTATTTTTCAGGTAGGATCTTGTGTTTTTTGCCCAGTTCCACCTGGACCATAATCCTCCTACCTGTATCTCCTTTGTAGCTGGGATGACAGGTGTGTGACACCACACCCAGCTTTTTATTGAGATAGGTCTCACTAACATTTTGCCTAGGCTGCCTTCAAACTACAATTCTCCCAATCTTTACCCCCTGAGTAGCTGGGATTACAGGCATGAGCCAACACACCAGCCCTACAGTGTCATTTTCTTAGTTGCGAAAAAAGAAAAACAGAAGCAAAAACTTTTAACAGCTTACTCTCCTAACTATGAGAAATACAAAAGAGTACACCAACACTAATCTGCAGAATAATGTTGGACGTTTGCTTTCCCCCAGAGTATATGAATAATTTCATTTGTGGTTCACAGTGCCAGGAAAAACATTGACGAGAGTCTGGTGCAAAGTGACAAGTAATAATGCTACTTGTGATGGTTTTCCACCAGGGCTCAAGTTCCATATATCTGACCTATACTCTTTCCCCACTCACACATGTCCCCAGTTCCTTCCTGCTCTTTCTTACTTGATTTGGCAACACCTAGAATCTCTACTCTGAAACCTGGGACCCATGGGTAGCTCCCCCTATTCCCTTATTCTCTCTTAGTGGAAGTGCAGGAGCTCAGTCATCATGACTTTTCTAAAATGATTGCAATGGCTTCTTTCTTAACCTAGAAGAACATGCAATCTGGCCCTTCATGCTTCAACTGCTACCCAGCTGTGGGGAGTGATCCCTTCTTGTCTCTTGCCTGATTAACCTTAAGTAGTCTCCACTGTTCTTGGGATAAGACCTAAGCTCTCTCTACCTCAGCCTCATCCCACCCAGACACCTTCTCCTGCTTGTCACCCCCTTGACACCAAATCACACTTAGTTTTCAGGACAGTGTTGTCTTGGGTGTTCCTACATCTTGGCTGAACACTCCGTCCTCTGGCATAGGCTGGATAACTACTGCCATCTTGCAAGTCTGGGGCCAGGCTGTGGTGATGATCCTAGCGCTGGGTGTTGGTAGGTGAACCTCAAGACTCTGACCATATTGCCCTGGCTTTCTTTTGTCATGGCCTTCACCCATTTGTAGCATGATTCACTAATTAAAATATTTATTGAATACTGAATTTCAAAAGTCAGGGATTCAGTTTCCACATTCAATTTGCTTTCTGTTCAAAGGGTCAGTGAGGGAGAACACGACACAGATGATTACCATAAGCACTGTCACCTGTAAGACTTTCTAGTGCCTGCACGAAGACCTCAGGTTTTCTTACCTTCCCTGCAATGATTTTTCTTAATCCTCCCCTCCAGGGCTGTATTTCAAATTTTTCTCTTCTTTCTTCCTTCCAGACCATTAAAAATGTTTTCTGAAGTTACCTCACTTCAGGCAGAATTGGCCAGGGTCCATATAAAGAGAGTTAAATCAGTAGAATTTTGGCTTCTTTTCCTTGCCTGCTGTATAGCAGACTTGTGACTCTAACTGGGGAGGCATTCTGACTGCGTTTGTCTCAGTTTTAGTACATGTGCACAGGTACTGGGGATTGACCTCAGGGCTTCACGCATGCTAGGCATACACTCTACCACTTACATTACGCTTTCAGCCCTTTTGTTCATGTTTTGCTTTTGAGACGTGGTCCTGCTAACTTTGCCAGGGCTGGCCTCCAACTTGAAGTCCTCCTGTCTCCCACCTCTCAAGTACTTGCTGCAAGTGCCACCATTGCCAGGTATGTTTTGTTTTTTCATTTTTTTTGACAGGGTCCAGGTCAGTCTGGACCTTGCTATGTGTCTCAGACTAGCCTTGAACTCTTGATCCTCCTGCCTCTGCCTTTCAAGTGCTGGGATTACAGACATGCACCACCATACCCAATTGAGTGCTATTTCTTATTGAAGCCCAAACTAGTGACAGAACATTCTTTTTCCCCCTCCCTTCCTTCTTCACTGTTTTCCTTCCTTCCATCTATCAACAAACACTAATTGCATACACACTAGGTACTCCATTAGTCATTGTGCTAGAGTAATGAACAAGGCAGATATGGTTCCACTTTTTTTGGCGCCTTAAGAATTCATCGCATTGTAAATATGAAACAAACAATTGCGTCAGTAATTAATTATATTACTGGAAAATTATAAAAGGAAAAAGTGATGTTGGCCAACTTCATAGGAATTTAAAGTCATGGGCAGTTTGGGGAGAAAACCTGGCTGATGATCTGTCCTCTAGGAGAGCTGCTGTCCTCACAAGCATCAGGTTAAAGGGAAGTGTTCTCATCTAGGCTCCCCAAATACACTTGACCCCAATTGGTTTGGGTAGTGTTAGGAAAAAAAGCAATCTTATTCAATTACTTAATATTCAGCTATTGAAGTCCTAACAACTTATACCCAGTACACACACACACACACACACACACACACATGCAAAAAAGGCTTCAAGAGTCTTTGATTTTTGTTGGGCTCCCCATGCCCATCCCATTTTTTTTTCTTTTACAAAGTCAGACAACAGAAGGGCAGAACAGGTCCTGTCTTGGGGGAGTGGTAATCAATAGGAGGAGGGGGAAATGTGGGGAAAGGTGTGGGAGGATGAATACAGTTGTAAATATTGTGTACACATGTATGTAAATGGAAAAATGAGACCTGTTGAAACTATTCCAGAAATGCAGGGAAATGGGATAAAGAATGATGGAATGGTGAATTCAAGTAGGATATTTTTAATATATTGTAAGAACTTTTGTAAATGCCACAATGGACACCCACCCAGCATAACAATAAAAACAGAGAATAGGAAGGTAAAACAGGTCTGTCTGGGGGCTGGTACCAGTGGGAGGGGGGAGGATATGAGAAAAGGGTGCAGGAGGTGAATGTAGTGGAAATACTATGTACTCATGTGTGAAAATGGAAAAATGAGACCTGTTGAAACTGTTCGAGGAATGGGGAAGGAGGTGATAAAGGAGAATTATGAAGGTAGTGAACTCAACTATGATATATTGTAAGAACTTTTATAAATGTCACAATGTAGCCCCAGTACAAAACTAATATAATAAAAAATAAATAAATAAAAGCCCATGTATACAATACATTCAGGAGAGTACCTGGGAGACAGAATGTGTTCAATAAATGCTTGGTAAGCATTCTTATAGACTAATTTTTCTTCCAAGGGTAGGAGTTTATTTTTTTAAGGTTTTGTTTTATTTTATTTTTTTGGTGAAACATGCTTCTGTGAATTAGATAGATTCTAGAGTGTTGATGGTGATTAGATTTTATTCCTTAGAAGAACTCCAACTTATTGGTTATGGCTTCTTTTAATAGTGGACTCCACACTTGTGTGATCTCTCACAACTTTCTTTTCTTTTTAATTGTTTATTCATTTATTCATATGTGAATACATTGTTTGGGCCATCTCTCCCCCCTGCACCCACCCCCTCCCCCTTCCCCACCTCACTTCCAGGCAGAACCTGTTCTGCCCTCTTCTCCAATTTTGAAGAGAAGACATAAGCAATAATAAGACATAGTATTTTTGCTAGTTGAGATAAGGATGACTATACAGAGAGATTTCTAGCATTGCTTCCATGCACATGTGCATTGCAACCCTAATTGATTAGTCTCACCAGACATATTCACTACTTCCTGGTCCCCTTCCCATAGTGACCTCTGTCAGTTTAAGATTACCTTATTTGCCCTCTACAGTGAGCACATCAATCACAATCAAGTTTTAGGTTTCCTTCCCTTTCCCTATTCCTCCTCATGCTTTCTCCCTTTAGTGTGTGACCCATGTCCAATAATATTACTGCATTTGTTTTAGATCTAAAGTCCACATATGAGGGAGAACATATGACTTTTGGACTTGTGGCTGAGTAAAATTTGATTCTGTATAAATATCACATTTTCTTAATCCATTCCACAGCCAAGTGGGGCATCTTGGCTGTTTCCATAACTTGGCTATTGTGAATAGTGCTGCAATAAACATGGATGAGCAGGTGCTTCTGGAGTAACCTGAGTTGCATTCCTTCAGATATATCCCTAGGAGTGGGATTGCTGGATCATAGGGCAGATTTATGTTTAGCTTTTTAAGAAGCTTCCATGTTGTTTTCTAAAGTGGTTGTACTAGCTTACACTCCCCCCAGCAGTGTATGAGGGTTCCTTTTTCCCCATATCCTCATCAACATTTGTTGTTGTTGGTGGTTTTGATGCTAGCTATTCTAACAGGAGTGAGGTAGAATCTTAGTGTGGTTTTGATTTGCATTTTCCTTTATGGCCAGGGATGGTGAGCATTTTTTCACGTGTTTTTTGGCCATTTGGATTTCTTCCTTTGAAAAAATTCTGTTTAGTTCAATTGCCCACCTCTTTATTGATTTGTTGATTTGGGGGGAGTTTAGTTTTTTAAGCTCCCTGTATATTCTGGTTATCAGTCCTTTGTCTGATGCATAGCTAGTGAATATTTTCTCACACTTTGTGGGTGGTCTCTTCAGTTTAAAGACCATTTCTTTTGTTGTGCAGAAGTTTTAAAATTTTATGTAGTCCCATTTGTCCATCCTTTTTCTTAGTTGCTGGGCTGCTGGAGTTCTACTGAGAAAGTTCTTCCCTATACCTATTGCTTCCAGAGTATTCCCTGCTTTTTGTGTACTAACTGCAAGGTTTGGGGTCTGATATTAAGGTCCTTAATCCACTTTGAGTTGATACTAGTAAAGAGTGATAGCATGGATCTAGTTTCAGTTTTTTGCAGGCAGATATCCACTTTTCCCAGCAACATTTGTTGAAGAGGCAGTCTATTCTCCATCGTATGTTTTTGGCACCTTTGTCAAAAATAAGGTGGGCATAGCTGTGTGGATTTAAATGGGTCCTCTATTCTGTTCCACTGGTCTTCATGTCTGTTTTTGTGCCAGTACCATGCTGTTTTTATTGCTATGGCTTTGTAATATTGTTTGAAGTCGGGTATTGTGATACCTCCAGCATTGCTCTTTTTGCTGAGTATTGCCTTGGCTATTTGTGATCTCTTGTACTTTCAAATTAACTTTAGGGTAGATTTTTCAATCTCTGTGATGAATGTCATTGGAATTTTGATGGGAATTGCATTGAACATGTAGATTGCTTTTTGTAGTATAGCCATTTTTACTATGTTGATTCTACCAATCCACCAAGGATGGGAATTTAAAACATTTAGATTGCACTGAGAATAAGTGACAATGCAATAAATTTGATATTAATATTCTAACATGCAGTAGACATAATAATGGCCCCTCAAATGTTTAGGTACTAATTCTCAGAACTGTAAATATATTACTTCCTTACATGGTAAAGCAAACTTTGGAAATGTGATTAAATTAAGAGTCTAAATGGGAGTAATGTCTTGGATGGTCAAGGTGGGCCAGTGCAATCACAGGGTTTGTGTAAGAGGAAAGAGGAGGGCAGGGAGGAGGCAAGACATGGAAGCAGAGATAGGCACCATCTGATCCTGGGCAGGGCCATGAGCTGAGGGATACAGGTGCCCTCTAGAAGCTGGAAACAGCAAGGAAACACCTTGCTTTTTAGTCCAGTGGAAATTGTTTTGGACATCTGACCTCCACAGTTGTCAAGATGAGATATATTTGTGTTGTTTTCTGTCTCTAAATACTTCTTTTTTTCTTTTTTAAGAAAAGCAAATTTCTAAGGTTAGAATGTAAAAATATAATTCGGTATACAAGTATGTATTACATGTACTTTTCAAAGAGATAGGATTAATTTTGGTCTTCATTGCTTGGGCAACTCAGAAATTTTTCTGCTTTAGCTATCTAATTAAATCTAGATAAACATATTACACCTTCTTCCTTGCTTATCTTTCAAACCAGTGACATTACAACTGATAAGAACTAGGTATTCTTGGTAAAGATTCCAAATTTTATTGTATTTATTTTATTTTATTTTATTGATGGGGATGCTGGGGATTGAACCCAGCCTGAGCTTTACCACTGAGCTACACCTCCAGCCCCTTTCAAATTTCAAATTGGATATTTTGGAATAGAGGATAGGTCAAAAATACTAATATTATCGAGTATAATTTTTTCCCTAAACACTGTGTTAAAAAAAAAACACTTTTGCCTTTAAAGTTCTATTTATTCGAGTTTTGTTTTGCCTCTTTTCTGATTTAGTGCTTACTGTATGTCATGTACAATACTTTCAAAGGAGATAATATCTAGAAATGATTATGTGTGTTATAAAATGAATCAATACAGGGTTTCTTGACATAAAAATTTCCCCAGTGCATTTCTAAAGGGTTCTATGTTGTAAATGAGTATAAATAATTTATGAGCATAGCTCCTCTTAAACACAGTTGTAAAAGTGAGGAGGACCAGTGCATATAGAGTGTCTAACTGGACATATTTCCAGTCCATGCATCAGCTCTGGTGTATGCATTTAAAAACGTGCCACTAAAAAGTAGAGCAATTGCCTAGGTTTGTTTAGAAAGGCTGAAATGGCTACATTAAGGTATCAAATTCTTTCTCATCATCATTGCTATCTCATGTAGATTACTGCATACTGATGGAAGAAACTGGAAGTAGCTTCCAGATCTTAAAAAGAAAAAGATGGAAGGAGCAATGAAAAAGAGAGGCTTAATAAAATTAAGTTAATAAAATATTTTACCTCTACTTATGTTTATCAATTAAAAAATAAAGGTAATCCCTTTAAAAGGGATTAAAAGATGATATGCCCCAACATATTTCCATACAACCACAAAAATGTAAATGTAAACTTAAAATACTCATCTAATGTTTTTACATCACTGTAGCTTCAGGAGTTCCACGAGAATGAACTCTTAACACTTTTAAGAATGTGTATTTGTAAGTTTCTCGTCTTTTCTCTGTTTCTTTGCTATCCCCTATGCACACGGCACGCTCCCCTGGCCAGAGGTAATAGAGACAGCTGCAGAACAGAGGCAGGTTTCCAACAGCAGGGACTTGTCAGCCTTGGATAAAGATTGCATGGCACATGCCAGCTGAAGCATGGACATTTCCTCTTTCTGTTTTCTGCTCCCAGAGGCCGGCCAGTACAGGGTGAGCACCCTCAAACCTGAGGCATTTGATTGAGAACCTCTATACCAAGGAGGATGCCACCATTCCATGCCTCTGCAGGTGACAGAAAGAGAGGACTGGGACATCAGTTGCCACACTCACAAGTGCTTTTCTTTTACAAAGGGAACTTTACAATTTGGCCACTGTTTATATTAACTGATAATAGGCTGCTCTTCAAAGCACTGCTTCTGAAATTCTGCACCACGGACACAGGTAGGGAGGAATGTGAACCCCCTCTAGGACTCAAAGTTAGAGATTCTTAACTTTCATCTTATCTCTCATGTAGGACCTTGTGTCTCCAAATCTTTAAATTTTGATAGAAAAACTAAATACTATTGCCAAGGGAACAATTTGCAAGGTGTGGAGATGATTGCGTTCTTTTTATACTTTTAGCATGTGCTTATTAATATTGTGGTATTTGAGATTAATGTGTACACTTTTTTCTATTGCTGTGTGACAAAGTACCACAAATTTATCAGCTGAAAACAACATTCATGCATTAGCTCACAGTTCTGTAGGTCTGCTGCCCACCTCAGTTTAGCTGGGTTCTCTGCTAAGGGTGTCACAAAGCTAACATCAGTTGTCATTTGGACCCACTACTCATCCAAACCCTCTGGGGAAACACTCTTCCAAGTTCAATTGACAGACTGTGCTTCCAGGCAGTCACATGACTTAGGTCCTCGTTTTCTCTCTGGCTAGTGGCTGGAAATCATTTCCAACAAGTAATAGCCATGCTCAGATCCCCCACCCCAACCCAACCCTGGCCTGTCCATCTTCAAGGCCAGGATGGCCTGACAAATCCTTCCAACAGCTTCTAATAAGAGCTGGAGAAAAACCTCTGTCCTTGATAAGCATGTGATTGGGTCAGGTTCATCTGCATAGTCTTTCAAGCTTAAGGTCAATTGATTAATAACCTGAATTGTATCTGTGTAATCCCTGTTGCTATGCAACGCAACAATCATGGGACTAACACAGGGGGTGGGAACTCATGAATAACTTCTTACCACACTGGGTGGCTGGTTTGGCACAATCTTCCTGGTTATCAGCATTTTTTATTATCTTTGGATGACTTTACAACTCTTTAAGTTCAAGAAAACTCATAATAATGCAGGTGATTCATATCCATAGAAATGGAAGTGAAACATCTCTGATGGAATGTAATTGATTATTACTCTGTGGCTAGACAATTTTGAATCTATTTATATGTTCATTTCAGCATTCCTTATTACCTGTATATGTATGGTTCTTTAAATCTTCTTTTGAATTAATTGTGACATCTTACTGGTCCTCTCATTAAATAATGAATTAAATAAAAATATCTCATGTATGTTCATTTTATATCTATATGAGTATCTTTTTAACAGTATTTTCTATGTGTCGTTCACAATAATCTCCCATTAGCATACAAAGATACAATCTTAGATCCATTCCTATAAAGTTCAGTGTTTTGAAGATTGAAACAAAGGGTATTATTGAGTGGAAAAGATGTTACTGACTGAGCTGAAGTATTGATAATGCTTTATAGAAGACACCAAAAGGCTAGTGAGTCTCCATCTCAACAGCTTAGTATTTTTTTTTTTGGTAAGGGGATTATAAATATTTAGTTATGTTTAACACAAGAATGACCTTCTTTTTTCATTTTTTAAAAATTATTTTTATTGTACTAGGTGGGAGTACATTATGGTATTTACAAAGGTTCTTACAATGTATCAAATATATCATACTTGAATTCATTTCCTCTATCATTCTCCTTTATTTCCCCTCCCCGAACTCCTGGAATAGTTTTGACAGTTATCATTTTTCCATTTACATACACATGTATACAGTATTTGCACCTTATTCACCCTCCTACATCCTTTCTCCACCTCCTCTCCCCTCCCACTGGTATCAGTCCCCTAGGCAGGACCTGTTCTGCCCTCCTGTTCTCCAATTTTGCAAAAGAGAGAAAAAAGAAATGACATTTTTTTTTTGTTAAAGATAGCTATGCAGGGAGTTTCTTTGTGACATTTCAATGGATATATGCATTATAACCTGAATTGGTTCATCCCCTCTATTTTTCTTCTTTTTACCTTAGTCCTCTTCTTATGGTGGTTTCAGCAGGTTTTTAAAATTCTCTATTCATTCTTGTGTAGAAAGAACATCAACCATATTCACCTTCTTAACTTCCTTTTTTTATTGTTGTTTTAAGAAAAGAATGACCTTCTTAAGCATTTTCTAAGTGAAGGAAAGCCACGAGTAGGTGGGCTGGTTGGCTGAGATCCCAAGATGAAGAAGCATTGTTCTTAATAAGCTCATGTTGTTGACGACATGAACATGACTGACACTGTGCCACATTTGGACACCATCTTATATTTATAGCCCTATGATTCCATGGCCAGCATTCAATCATTCTGGCAAAATTTGTAATTTCATTTCAGTTGATAACTATCACTTAAATTCCACTATTTGCTGTCAACTATCATTAAGCAGTGTCTTTGAAGTACTTTTCTATAAACCAGGAAATAATATGAGCTGACAATAAAGTAGATAAAAGTAGTTGTTTTTTAAATTAGAAATAAGGGCAAAATAGTTTCTGCTGGGTATTGGGGGGGGAGAGGGAGGGGGTGGAGTGGGTGGTAAGGGAGGGGGTGGGGGCAGGGGGGAGAAATGAACCAAGCCTTGTATGCACATATGAATAATAAAAGAAAAATGAAAAAAAAAGAATTAAAAAAAAAGTAGTTGTTTTTTGGAAGAAATTCTAGCCAGGCATGGCTATGATTCCAGCACTGGAGAGTCTAAGGCAAGAGGACTGTGAGTTCAAGGCCAGTATGGGCTATACAGTAAGACCCTATCTCAAAAAAAATTTTTTTTCTACTTACAAATAATGGGTCCTTCAATTAACTAATGTTTTGGGGGGGGAAAGATGTGGGTATTATATGTTTATGTATCCCTGAATCCCTGGAAGTTATTCAGAGTTTTTAGGCACTGATTACAGTTGCCAATTTGAATAGGCTCAGCATTAAATTTTAGACTAACACTTGGCTTCTTTTGTCTCAGTAGATGACAAATTATGATGAAGTTTAATGACAACATAGAGAAAGGTGGTTTTGTTTGAATGCTTATCAGTCGATAGTTTTCTAAAAATCTCTAGATGAATGAGATTGTTAGAAATTCTCTTTATATATAAGTGGCATAACTGTAGAGGGAAAAGAAAAAAGATGAATTTTGCTTTACCTTGTTCCAAACTTTATATCCTGTGATTATATACAAGTAGCAATATACCAGCTGTTTTCTGGAAAGGATGTTTCTTTAAAAATGTCTTCAACTAGAGTTAATCAGAAGTAGTTTATGCAGTAAGAGTGTTTAGTGAAAAGCTGTGAACTTTAGAAGAAAAGCATAAGGCTGTACTTGGCCTTCATACTGACTGAGAAGAATAATTCTCATAGGAAGCACCCTGCCATGACTCATTTACAGTTGGGTTGCCGTGAGAAAAGAGGAAAAACTGATGCTGAAATCAGTATTAAATAAGTAAAATAAATCCGTATGATAGACTTGTGGGATTCCTTTGCCATGATGAATGACTTGTCATTCTAGATTCAGTGAATAGCAAGTTCACCCTTGGCCTCTCTCATCTTTGCTGTTTTGTTAAAGGCATTTAGCCAAGGGGAAAAAAAAAAACCAGGCTGCTGTGTGCGAATTCTAAAGGTTTACAGAGTGCTACTTTTAGACTTTACAAGTATAGTACTTCTGTTTAAATAAATTGTATAAATTCTGTTTGTTTTATTTGTGTTACAATGAAGCAAACTCTTGAGATATTTTCACTTTTAAAACTGAGCTAGCATGATGCAGAAAATATTTATAAACAAATTCAAGGAACAAATAAAGTCAATGAGCACATTCCAAAAAAATCAATGGCCCCTGGATGGAAATATATACATATTTGAATCTGATCTAACACTGCGGTGAGATAGACATGGCATGTAAATATTCCACCTTTCCAGGATCATTTTCCAATGCCTGTGAACAGTGGAGCTCTCTCTGTGCACATTTAGCTGTATTTTGAATTTCTTGCTTTGAAGCATTCCTGATTTTATTGCTACTTAAAGGGAAAGTTTGGGTTTTATTTATTTTAAAAGCATTAGAAAAATATTTGCAGAATAACTGGACTTATAATAAAGGCTTCTAACAAATATATCAGTTAATAAGCCAAGAGAATGTCACTCTTATGGCCTCACCTAGACAATTAATAGAATTGCTCACTTGATGAATCTTAAACTTGATGAAATTTCTCTTGAAGCTGTGGAAAAGCTTTAGTGTGGGCTGGGCTATAGCTTAGTGGTAGGGTTCTGGACTAGCATGTGTGAGGCCCTGGGTTTGATCCCCAGGACCACAAAAAGAGAAAAGTTTTTCACAGAAGGATGACCAGATTTAAAACATATGCCACTGTTCTGTTAGACTCCAAAATGTGCAGTCACATTCAGAAATGTGTTTAAATGTGCATCACCAAATGAAAGTGAAAAAGATATAGAGCTTTGTGGGGCCAAAACCAACATTTAAATTGGAAGACTTTGGTTCATACACATGTGGCCTACATTATAACAAGCAATTGTTGGACTGGGTTTTTTAACTAAGTTGATAGAAGGATGGAACCCAGAGGGTCTTTCCTGAGGCCAATGCAGACTTCACTCTTACCAGGTCCTGGCGGCTTCCAGAGGACTAGTCAAATTATAGTATCATCTCCATAAAGTCTTTCCTGAGTAAACATACCTCAATTTCTTCTCCCCAGTGAATTACCAGTCTCAGACTTTTATCACCTCCCTATACACCATCGTATTTGTTAGTTTCAAGATACACGTGTGTGTGTGTTTCCGTGGATATACAAAATTTGTCTCCTATATGAAGATTCACATTTCTCATGCGAATGCAAGGACTTGGTCCTCAGTATTTCCCATCATGCCTAGTGCAGAACAAGTTACTGAACATGAGAAATGGTTCCGCTGGAAAGCTTTGGGTTGTTGAAGCCAGGGGATTTTTAAAGGGGTACACAGAAAGTGCACTGGAGTCCACGTTTTTGACTACTGGGGGATTCGTTTTCAACTTGGAACTAAGCTGGAATTTATTTTCCCAGCCCAAAGCAGTAGAATATACACCCCTTTTTCCTGCAGCGTCTGTGGTGCTGGCAGAACACAGAAGTGACAGACAAAGAGCACTCAGAGAAGACAGAAAGTTGCCAGGCTGCTGACACAGAGACAGGAGGCCAGTCCCTGGATAATGAATCCTGGCAGGAGTCATTTAGCTGATGGCAAGGGACAAAACACCCTTCGTATTAACTATACTCAGCTATGAAGACTCTTTGTTAAAATCTGAGAAGCAACTGTAGATATAGACCAAGAGTTTTCTACTATCAGAAGTAAATAATTTGATACAAGGAAGTAATTATCCCAGTATAGGAGAGCAAGGGGTGTTAAAAACAGGACTTTTGCAACAAATTGACAACATATAAGAATTAATAGGCCCTGACTTCAAACCCCAGTACCACAGAAAACAAAAAATAGATAAAAAGAAAAATTAATCAGTACTATCCCTGAACAGACACTAATCTTACTGAGCTAGTAATACAGAATTGGAAAAGAATTTCCAAACTCTACTCAATATTGTTTCTACTTTGTTGTGTATACCTGTCCTTAAGTGTAAGTAAACGACAAAGCCATTCTTATTTAATATTTTTCTCAAAGAGCCTTGAGTTAGAGAAATCCTCTAGATATTATAATTCCTCTAGGAATTATAATTATGATTATTATGAATAATTGATGATAGAACCTAGCAACTTGCAGGCGTGATTCTGGTCCCTACTTTGAACATACCAGGGCAGCATTCTTTACAGAGAATTCCTGTAAGAAAGTTTATTCTTACAGGATACAATATGCTAACACTTGGTTGGCAAAAACAGCCATTCAATAAATACCTGTTGACTTGTTTAACAGTATCAAATGTCATAAATATAGGAATTTTCCTTTTGAATTAACCTCTAAAACAGGTTAAAGCTAACCAACAATCTATAAACATTTGAAAGGAAAAGGTAGGATGAGGTTGGAATCTTGATAACGCTGGAATTAAAAGTCAAAAACAGCTAGCTGTTGATAAGCCTTAGAGGGTGACATTTACCTAGGCCAGTTTATGTAGGCTCAGAGTTTGACATTGCAGCCAAAATAATCTTGTCATCACCCACAGTCTGTGAATGTCAGGGAGGCAAACTTGCATTTTCTAAACTCATAAGAGGCTTGAAATGCCAACTTTGTTAATTTGCTCTGTTACAACTTAGAAAGGTTAGTCACAAGTAAGAAGAAAAAAAATGCAATGTCAAACTTGTTTAAACACAAAGGGATTGAATTAATGTAAATAACCAACAATGTTTGGGAATCAGCTGGCTTGATGTTAAACCTCAGAAATGAACATAATTACCTGGCTCTCCATCTTGGATTCATATCCCCGCTCCTGCCATTTTGGATTCATTTGCGGATGTGATCTCTCTTCTTAACGAAAATCTTAACCACTACATCTCCAGATTCCTCAGGGAAAGGAAGGGATAATCTCTCTTTCCCAACCATCTTGAGTCTTTTTGTCATGGATCCGACAGGGTCACATGCCTCTCTGGGAACCAGTCAGTGGCTCAGGAAGATGGGGTATGATAACTCATGCTAGCCAATCCTGATGGCTGAGAGGGGGAATTACTTATTCCTCAAAGGCAAATGAATATGTTATCGGAAAGTAGAACAATGGGGGGGGGGTAAGGGGAGGGTTGAGCATGAAGTGGGGAAAACAATTCCATTCTACAATGAGAAATGCACTCAATAAAATTCACCTCAGCTTGGCCAGCAAATACATTTTTTTCCCTAAGCAAGCTAAAATGGGGATATAAATTATCAAAAGTGTTTCGGGTAGACAAGGAATTTGGTTGAGGGAAATTAGTTATATGATTCAAATATTTTGTATTCATCTTCACACTATTAGCACATCTGGTAAGAGATCTGGACATTGGTTTTCTGGGGGCTTCATTATAGCCCTAAGTCCTATTTTACCAGTTATTTGATGCTAGTTCTAGCTACTTTAGCAAACTCAGTTTGAAACTTGAGACAACCCATTTTATTTTATTTTATTTTTTTGCAGTACTGGGGTTTGAACTCAGGGTCCACCAGCCCTTTTTTGTGATGAGTTTTTTCAAGATAGGATCTTGTGAACTATCTGCCCAGAGTTGGCTTTCAACCACGATCCTCCTGATCTCTGCCTCCTGAGTAGCTAGGATTACAGGTGTGAGCCACTGGCACCCGACTAAGACAGCCCATTTTAAACAGAGGTGAATTTTAGAACTCTGAGAAAGAGCTCTTGTGTCTGTATGCTAGATTTCAGAGGACTCTACAGATTGGCAGATTCCCTAATGTGACTTAGAGTTTCTATTCTTTCTCTTCCATTTTCTTGAAAATAAAAATAGTCCATTTTTACTAAGCAAATCACTTACCCTCTGTGAATCTCAGATCTATCAATGGCAAATGAGGCTATGTAAATTCCATGTATACTTTCTCTGTTCTCCAAGACACTGTCACGATAATGGAGGCCATGGATGGTCTCACTTGTGTACTGTATTATCCATGTTCTGCTAAGTCATCATGCAGCATCACGTCAATCCCATATTTAAGTGGCTTATTTCTCACTCATGACATGTGTCAACTGGACTCTGATCCACATCCTCTATCCAGGAAAGGCCAGTCTAATGGCACAGAGGACAATGATGGAAACTGTGGCCAGGCGCAGATCACCTCTCCTGAGTTCCATTGACCAAAGCAAGTCACACAGCCAAGGCAAGTGTGGTAGGAAGAGAGCCAATCTCACTGAGAAGGGCCAGCACACAGCAAGGCATATCTGATTCTCCTACAGGAAAGGTAGGGAGGGCTTGGGAACAAGATGATGCTCACTGTCCAGGTGTGTTATAGACTTAAAAAATGTTGCTGTATATTACTTTGTATTGCCTAATGTATGTGAAAAAATATGAAAATTTAAAACATATTGTACCATTTTCAAGTACTTCATTTAAAGTTGACCCTATGGGATATCGAAGAGTATGGCTCCATAGTGAGAAAAATAACATCAGTAAGAAGAGAATTTTGGGACTGGTGGAGTGCCTCAAGTGGTAGAGTGCCTGCCTAGCAAGTGATAGCTAGCATGTATTGAAACTTGGGGGGTTTTGAACTAAAGATTCAGTATAAGGTAAGAGTCACTGTGGATCTCTGCAATTCCATAGATTTAGGAACAGTAATGAAATTTGTGGAGAGGGGGAAAAATGTGATTCCTGGTTTTGGGACTTTCCCTTTACTCTGACTTCTCCCTATTACCTTTTCAAATTCTAAACTTAGTGGCACAAATGATTGACTCTCAGGAAACTAAATATCAAATAAATAAGTGGCTGGTGGACCGTACCTGCTATCCTAGCTTGTGAGGCTGAGATTGGGAGGATTTTGGTTTGATGCTAGCCCTGATCAAAAATGGACAAGATCCCATCTCAACCAATACCTTGAGTGGTGACCTGCACCTGTCATCCCAGCTACTTGGGAGGCTGCGATTGGGAGGATCACGATTCCAGGTCAGTCCAGGCAAACGTTTGTGAGACTCTATCTCAAGAGATAAAAGCTGGGCATGATGACATGGGCTTGTCATCCCCGCTGGAGTGGTCAACCTAACATAGGGGATCTCAGTTCAGGCCTGCTTGGGCAAAAAGCGAGACTCTGTCTACAAAATAACCACAGCAAAAAAGGCTAAAGGCCTGGCTCAGGTGTAGAGCTCCTGCCTGTCAAGTACAAAGCCCTGAGTTTAAACTCCAGTATATATATTCCAATAAATATATACTAAATAAGTGCTGATGTTATTTCCTTGTTATTATGTTATTTACCAAGATGTTAGTGGATTTAGGATGATTTGAGATTACATGCAAACACTGTCCTGATAGGACCTTGGAGGTGTCTTTCTTGTGAATGGTCTCTAGGATATCCAGTCCATCTAATGCAGTAGATCCTAAAATGTGGTCCTGGAGCCAGTAGCACGGCCTGGGATATTTGTTAGAAATACAAATGTTCAGTTTGCCTTTGAACTAGTGAGTCTGAAACTGAGGCCCAGGCCCCGCTAGGTCTTCCTGTTGATTCTGAAATGAACCAACATTTTGGAAATGACTAGTCTAACAAGTCTTATTCTTCAGCCTCTGAATCTCCAAGCCTGACCAGGTGGCAGCCCAGTTTCTGAGTGGCTAAAAGCAGAGCAGCAACCTTTTCTTTCTTCTTACAGAAGCTAGGGCTGTTTGTAATCCCTGTCTGAAACAAGGTAGCCTCCATTGCCTCGTGTTCCCAAACCTCTGCTAGATCGTTGACATGGATTAGCCTGAGAAATATTTCTATATCACCACATATTTGTTTTAAAAATATGTTTTAACTATTTGCCTCAGTATGCCACTCTGACCAATGTTATGTGATCTTGAAATAAAAAACCTTGTCTTATTTTAGGGCTCTGCTTTGCCAAAAATATTTATGACTTTTCCAGCTTTGCCAGGATAGGAAAGCTGCAGGGGTTTGGTTTATAGCAAGCAGACTTATGCGGGTCAAGAAGGCCCATGGAAAAATCTGAACTGTGCCTTTTTCCCAAACCAAATTCAGGCCATGCTCCAAGACGAAGAAGGAAATGAACACTCAGGTGAACAATTGTTCATTTCTTCTGGAATATTTTAAGATCTTTGTAAGGAGACCTGCTTTAGGATGAGCTAAATTATATATATATAAACTAGTAACAGTAAAGGCAATACAGCTGTGGCAGAATCTCATGGCATTTCTTTCTGTCTTTGGCAGTTACTGGTCACATGACTTGTCTCTTGATTGCTACATCTCTGTGTGTTGACACCGTTCTTGTGACACACTCACATTATGGTATAGCCTGGCCTTCATTTGAGTTTCACTGGTAATTTATGGTGAACTCAAGAGAAACTCCCAATACTTGGTAGATTAAACTGGATAGACTTGATCCTTCTTCTCCTGTAGTGATATTTTTGTTCTCCATTTGACTCACTGATTTGGTTTCCTTTTTCCGAAAACTCTGGCAAGGTTTCCTGAGGGCTGTTGCGGAAGATGATCTGGCTGATATATTTTGCCTTCCTTCCCTCTCTCAATGTATCTCAGCTCAAATTCAAAAGCAAGGTTATGAAGTGTGAATCCTTTTTTCCATTTTGTGTAGTCTAAAAGGGAAAGAGATTGCCATTTTTTACCTAAATTGTTTTTTAAAGTGGTGTGGTAGTCAACTTTCTAATACTATAACAAAAAGCTGAAATAATCAATCAGTATAGTAAGAGGGAAGGTTTACTTTGGCTCAGTTAGAAGATTTCAGTCCATAATGGTGTGAGCCCATTGCTTTGAGCCTGTGGGTCTGCACCTCGTGTTAGGAATGCATGGATGTTCCAAACCACTCATCTTATGCTAGAAGCAAAAGAGAAAGAGGAAGAGGCTGGGATCCCACTGTCTTCCTCAGGGTCCCTCCCCAGTGACCTGAAGATCTCCGACTAGCCTCTAATTAAGTACTAAATATTCTATGACTTCCCAAATCCAAAGTATAGCAAATGGGTATTTAAACCTCCTAAACGTAGCTAGAGGTGAACAAGTTTGTAGTAAATACAGGTTCTTCCATTGTGACTCTGAGAATATGTAGAAATAAAGTCAGTTGCTTATGAAATGTCATTTATATAATCTCACTAGTCATTTGGAGGCCTAGAGAAGGGCAAAGCTACATTAACTTTGGCAGTGAATGAGCCCCAAAACTATGCTACGGTAGTTTCTTTTTCTTTCTTTTTTGGTGAAAGTGGTAGTAAAATTTATTAGGAAAGTAGTTAAATATAACAGGATAAAAGTGGGGAGAAATGTGAAAAAAAGGAAGAAACATTTCCTGTTCCCTATGCTGGAATTGGGAGTAAAGATTCCCACAAAAGTTCTTGTTGGATTATTGATACCCAAGTATGTTGTAGCAGGAAGGGGCAAAGTGGCCCAAATGAAGAAACCTTATACAAAGGTCAAGGTCTAAAACAATAGGTTAAATGCATTATTGAATGGAGTGTGGCAGGGGAGAAGGCACCAAGGACCAGTGGTTGGACTGGGATGCCCAGACATCGAAGATGCTGATGGTCAAAGAGAGGGTTAGAAGCACATGCAGGGACACAAGAACACCATCACTCCGCCACCTGTGCATGCACAAGGTGAGGGCAGCCTTACTTTGTTTACCTTTCATTTGGAGGCTAGGAACTCCCTTAGACTTCACTGTGGGTGTCATGGTACCCTGTCCATTGAAATGCCACTTTCATCAGCACCGAGTCAATCCTTTATTCCTTCATTTTAGCCTGCTTTCTCTCTCTCTCTCTCTGTTTCTCTCTTTCTGTCTTTCCTCTCTCTCTCCTTCCTTCCTTCCTTTCTTTCTTCTTTTAATTCTTCTGCCTTTTGCATTGACTACAAATGCTTAGCTCCCAAGGTTTTCCCATGACTTTAATTGTTAGTAAGTTCTTTCTTCTATATCTGGCTTGCAGAGTATTTACAATGTGGTTGTGCATTCATGCCCCTGTGGCTAAAGAAAGATTCCAGACAGAGACTCACAAGTGTTGCAGCAAGGAGCCATTGACATTGATAGGAAAAGTGAGTACAGAGGACAGGGGCACTAACACCTCTGCTATAGTGTGGCCCCTGGATCACCCAGTTTCACTCATGCCAAGCTTTAAGTTAAACTGTTCTGTTACTAATTCTACAAAGGGATAGAATCCCTATACACACACATACTCCCCCCCCCCCAACACACTCACTTTTTTTCTAAAACAAAGACAACAGGAGGATTAGTGGGAAGTCCAGCTATTGTAGATGGACTGAGGTCATACCACCCATTCTGGAGGCTCCTCCATTCACCATCATTTGGGATGTCTGATAACCAGTCTTTTGCCTGGTTAAGTAACATCACTTAGGTTTTGTCATGCTATCCCGTAGGATGCGTGCACCAAGAGGTACTTCAGGGAATTCTCTGAGTTCTGGTCATATTCTTTCCTGTTTCTCTATTCACAGCAGTGGCCTGTTTCCTCATTATAATGCATCTTGGAATCCTGTGTTTGCTTCCTACTCTTGACAAGAGTTGGCCTGTGTGATTAGACAGCAGCCAAGTGAAAACCTGACTGTCCTTGGGTGAGGATCTGTTCCAACCACCCTCTGCTCCTCAAGGGTCTGCATCATTATGAAGTCATCCAACATTCTGTAGAGCAGGCCTGTCACAATCTGTGTGTCTCATTGTCTCTGCAGACAGAATAACCTCCCAGGCAGAGACCATCAGTAGAAAGTCACTGGTATCAACAGCCTAGGAGATATGTAGGGTAGAGAACCAATCCTGTGCTACAGTGGTTCTATATCATCAACTCTCTTGATTCCACTCACCAAAGTGTCCTTCCCTACATTACATCATTAATTGTGCACCAAAGTTTTTACATAAGGGGGAGCTAAGGACAGAGAAAGGGAAATAAAGCAAAACACATCTAACCTAGTGTCCTCCCAATTTTTAGGACTTCTTAGAGGAGGACAGAGAAAGGTGTTTGTAGATGTGAGCAGGACTTGAAATAACTCAGTTACTGAATGCCACATGTGAGTTTTCTGCAATCACATGTTAACAGAGAATAGTCTGTTCAGATCCCACTTCGTTCTACAGCTTGGGTGCTTGAGGGAACTTATTTTAGCCCTCAACCCAAATATATTGGTTAAATTATGGACATTTTCATTTAAAGGCAGCTGAGAAAATATATGCCAGTTACTCCCAGTGACCATTTAACTCAAGATGCCTTTTCATTAATTATTAGGGATTGGGCTTTTGTGAAGAGGTAATGGTGAGTCTCTCTCTCTCTTTCTCTCTCTCTCATTTAACACCTCCTTCACAGAGGTGTTGTGAGGGTTTCTGCCTGTGTGGTAATGAAGTTCAGTAGCCTGCTTGGAATTTCCCAGAGGACAAGGTGTTATAAAATTTCAAAATAAAAAGTACACTGCTAATAATAATAAGGATGTTGATCTTGAAATATAGTATGAAAAGCAGAGACTGGAAATTTAAAATTTGTAATGAAATTCTCTAAAGCTGTGACCTCTTCAGACCTTGGGGCTTCAGCAGGGGTGGGCCCAGGGAAGACTTGGATGGACGATGCACCAGGATGTGGTGCCGTGATTCAGTAGGTGGCCTTCTTCCATCCCAAGGTGGTCCAGGGCCAACTCCCAACCCTGGGTTATGGAACACTGTCCTACCAGAACCATCTCTTGGAGGAGATGCAAGACTGGAGTTCTGACCACTTGTGCTCATTAAAAATTCTAGGGCATTTTTATAAGGTTAAGGTTGTATCCTTGTATTCTACAGACTGGTTCCAGTTGGCTAGCAATATTAACTTCTTAGTAAGATCTAGAAAACGAATATACATGGAAATTTCAAGAAGATGGGCAATATTTCTATGGGAGAACATTCAGCAGATGGATTTAAATTTATCCTGAACTCTTCATTTATGAAATAGCAAAACAAAACACCTGTTTATATAACTTTCTTATTAGGATATGAATGTATTCATAATGAGAAATCACCTTTTGTAAATAAACCTATATAATAAGGATAAGTTAAACAACCTCACCAGTATTACTACATGGTGATAAGTTGATATTTTTCAGGTTTCTTTGAGGCTATTATCCAGTCACTTTAATAATAATTGATATTTGAGATAAGAAATGGAACAAGATGCCTGATGAATGACAATAATTGTTTTAATTCAGAAAATCCTGAGACCTTTCCCTAAGCCCTTCCAGCTCTGTGCCATGCTGGCACAGAATTCTTAGTTATGTTTCACCTATAACTTGACATATAGCATACTAAATATGTAACAAAAATCACAGCAATGATGTCAAGCTAATTCTTTATAGTAAATAGACTAAAAGTTCTCTTGATGGGTCATCTAGAAAGCAAAACAAAAAAGGAACTGATTGACAGTGAAAACTTACACATTCTTATCTAATTCAAAGGCCATCCATTTTCTGGGATAGGAAAACCACCTTGCTTTATCCCATGCATCACCCTCTGTTGTTACTAAGCTTAAACTGCCCTATGTCGAGATGTCTAGCTAAAGGAAAACTTGCACCTAAGCTCTGTATGTGATTTGCCATTCTGTGGAAAGTTACCAGAGTTCTGTGGTTTCACTAGAATGAAAATAGTGCCTCAGAGTTCCAGGCAGAGAACAGCTCAGCTGAGCCAATATGAGGCTTCCCTTTCACTCCCCAAAGGTGAGCTATGGATTAGATCAGGAAGCCCAGACAATGCCTTCTTTTCTGAACAGATGAGGAAATAACAGACATTGAGCATTTTGATTTTTGTGTTGAAGTCTTTAAGTCAAAGTAATGGGTATTTATAGACACATTACTTTTTTCTTTTCTGTAGGTAATAGTTTCTACAGGTAAGTATTGTTTAAATGCTGTATTTTGACACTTCTACCCTTCTCTTAAAACATGGTTATTGTGTATTGTATTAAAGCCACCCATATATCCCATAGGCACAAATGAGATTGTCATTTTGGAGCTAATGTTTTATAAGAAACAAGAATTTGAGAGATAACACAACAAACAGCTCTAGATCCTGGAAGATCCAATGAGGAGAAGAGAACTGTAAGTGTAAATAATGTAAAATAAGTATCAAGTGTCAGTTTTATTGTTTGGGGGGGGGCACTGGGGTTTGAACGCAGTGCTTTGCACTTGCTAGGCAGGTGCTCTACTACTTGAGCCACACCTCCAGCCCTTTCTACTTAGCTATTTTTTTTCCACCAGGGTCTTGTGTTTAAGGTCAGGCCAGCCTGGACCTTGATCTTCCTAATTACATATCCTGTGTATTGGGAATGATAGGTGAGTACTACCATGGCCCAGTTTTTATTAGATGAGATGGAGTTTTTGCCTAGGCTGGCCTTGAACCATGATCCTGCAATCTCTACCTCCCCAGTAGCTAGGATTATAGGTGTAAGCTACTGGGTCCAGCCAAATGTTAGTATTCTTTAGTTATGTTTACTTAAATGCAATATAAATTTTATATGGAATCAACAGTTCTGGCATATGGATTAAGGTATGCAGGCACCTGAAATACCTGTGCTGCTTTCGCTATATTACCCAATTAGGATACTGCTATCTACACTAGTCATTTTCTATATTTCATAGTGAAGAATGTTAATGAGTTATCAACAAAGGAAATAATAAAAGTATACTTAAATACTGGTAAGCATTTTAAGGAAAAAATTTATGTAATAGTAAAAAAGACTAAAACATTGTATTTTCTTTTAGTTATAAACTAATTTTGCAATTTATCTTAATTTGCATGATGTATATCAATTATTTCAAAAATAAATTAACCAGACATCAGAAAGAAATCGCAGTTTGTGAGCAATATAGAAAAAAAAGTTTCAAAGTGATAGGTAAAGTGGCACAGCACGTCATGTGGTTTTTTTGGAATTTTTTTCACTCAGCATAATTTCTTGGAGATCTATCCAAGTTTCTGTGTATATATAAATAGTTGATTCTTTATAATTACTGAATAGTATTCCACAAAATAAGAGTTTTTAAACTCTAAACACTGGGAGTGTTGTTTTACCTAGAGGGCCCTTGTTTTTAACTAATGTGAACATTAAAATACTTATGAACACAAAAAGATAGAAAGCTGTCTCTTGCTGAAGTCTAGTTTTTAAATTTCTGGTAGGTTTGATGAACTATGGGAAAAACAAAAACTAAACAGAACTAGCTGAAGAATACAGAAAACAGTCCAAGTGTCTGTGAGTATAAATGCATACCTGTGATCAGGGGAAATTGACAAGTAATTTTGTTGTCTTCTGCATTGGCAAAATCAGTCCAGATCATTCTAGAGTGAGGTCAACAAGCAGGTATGAAGGTGGCAAGTGTACTGAAAAACCAATAACTATATTGTCCAATAAATTGTCCAAACTGAGAAATGTCCAAACTGAGTTTTCACAAACACTGCAAGCATTTGAAATACTCTTGGGTATATAACGTAACAATTCTTATATTTTTTGGTCCAAAAGTACAACTGAATAGATTTGAGAAGAAGGGTTTACCTCAATGTAAGGATATGTTCTAAGATTAAGAGGTCTCCAATGTCTGTCATCTCCTACAGCAGTGGAGCTGGGGCAGGACAGTCAATTGAGGGAAAAAATAACTTAAATTGTGCTGGAACAGCTAGATATTCACATGCAAAATAATGAAACTGAACTTCCACCTCATTCCATAAGCAAAAGCTATTTCAAAATGGGGATTGAGCCGGGCTGGTGATCACACCTGTAATCCTAGCCACTCAGGAGGCAGAGATCAGGAAGATTACCATTTGAAGTCACCCCAGGTAAATAGTTCCTGAGACCCTATTTGGAAAATATTCAACACAAAACAGGGCTGGTGGAGTGGCTCAAGTAATAGAGTGCCTACCTGCCTAGCAAGTATGAGGCCCTGAGTTCAAACTCCATACCACATTAAAAAAAAAAAAGGATCAAGGTCCTAAAGATAAGAAGTAAGAAACATAAAACTCTTAGGAGAAAAGCTAGGAGTGATGCTTCATAATCTTAGATTTAGCCATGGTTTCTTGGATAGAATACTAAAAGTACATGTAACAACGGGAAACAACCCATACAATAGGGCTTCACTAAAACTTTTAAAAATGTTTGTGTTATATAGGATATCATCAAGAAGATAGAATAGAGGGAGAAATAACCCAAACAATGAATAAATGAATAATAAAAAAATATAAAAGAAAATAGAATATAAGCCAAACAATGGAAGGAAATATTTGCAAATAAGAATACTTAAAGAAATTGTACAACAGTATATTAAATGTATATACATATATATATATATATATAATATAAAATATTCAATGAAATATTTTCCAGCCACAAAGAGGAATACTAATACATACTACATCTTGGATGAGTCTTGAAAATGAGTTAAGTGAAAGAAGTCAGACACAAAAGGCCACCTGTTGTATACTTTCATTATCATAATATGTTCATAGTGAATAAATCCATAAAGATGGAGACTAGATCAGTGGTGGATTAAGGATACCTGGGGGGAGTGACTTCTAATAGATACAGGCTATTTCTTAGAGAGAGAAGAATGTTCTGGAGCTGGACAGTGGTAATGGTTTTGTGACTTTGTGAATATGCTAAACACATGAAAGTGTACACTTTAAAGGGATGAATTCTGTGATAAGTTTTGTCCTCATTAAGAATACAAAAATAGTGAGATTTCCCATCTGTGGAAAATTTTAAGCTGTAAGAATTTTGATTAGATGAAGAGGCTATCAGAGCACAATGTATCAGTTAATAACCAGCTCTGGAGTCAAGAGCCAAGAGGTTGGGGTCTCTAGATCTTGACTTCCTTTCATGTAAAATAGTGACAATAGTAAATGATTCAGTGATATTACATTTATGAAGGTTAATAACATAGAATAATATAAAATTACTTTAAAAGCTGCAAAGCACAATATAGATGCCGTATTAGGATATTTGCAGATTTCTGTAATATGTCGTTTCATGAAGCTATTCTCATTCTACCACCTCATTCTAGTTTTCAGTGTGCTTTCTCAGACTGGGAAGGAAAGGAGCAGGAGGAGATGGACTGTCCAGGGTGGATTTTCGATTAGTAAATGATCTGTGTTCTTTCTGTCACCTCTTCCACCAATTGCTAATTCTGCACATTCAGCTGCTTATTGGAATTTCCTCCAGAATGATAAGGTACGTGCTAACTGCTCCATTAACTGTTAGAAACATTGCTAGGTTTCATGCAAAAGTGTATTAAACTTATAGACAAAAGCTGTCTCTGTGCTGCATAGAAACGCTGTCCTGGCCTCCTACACGAAAAGCAGCTGTGTGAATGCTGTTCATAAGGTAAAGGGCCAACTTTAATGTTCTGTGGTGTTGAGATGTAAAAAAGAATAGGTTATATTTATATTTTCCTTTTTCTCAAGCACCCCACAAATTTGTCTCAAGAAATATGTTCTAGTTGAAAAAGCAAATCATCCTCAAGTTCTAACAGCAGCTAGAAAACTCCCGTATTTACTCACGGAGCCAGTTAGAGCTCAGGGTTAGACTATTTGTCTTATCAGCAATTTACTTGGCTGGCCCCTCATTTTCTTTCCTCTACAAAGAAGGTATTTTTCATACTTTAAAGTTAGTTGACTTATTCCTCTTTATAAGCAGTACATGGACACTCCTGTAATGAGAGAATGAAAATATCAGTTGTCATTCATTCATGAAGTTAGCGTAACTGAAAAGTCCTGTCTACCTAACCCTGTTGCATGTTCCCTGCCAACCTTTCTCTCTACTATAAAGTTTTTAATTTCTTTGATTTACTTATACTAGTATCACAGGGCTCTGTCCAGAGGATAGTGGAAGAAATATTTTTAAATTAAATTTAATGATCTTAATGAATAAGACACAAGTGCTGAGTGTGGTGGCTCATGCCTGTAATTCCAGCTACTCAGGAGTTAGAGTTTGGGAGGATGATAGTTCAAGGATACCCAGGCAAAAAGTTAGTATTACACATCTCAACAAATACATATGCAATCCCCACTATGTGGGAGGTAGAGGTAGGAGAATAGAGGTCTGAGGCTGGCCCTGGCACTTTGGGCAAAATGTGCAAAGCTCTATCTAGAAAATAACTGAAACAAAAGAGCTGGAGATGTAATCAAGTAAGTGGAAGAGAGCCTGCCTAGCAAGTGCAAGGCTCTGAGTTCAAACCCCAATACTGCTAAAAAATAGATAAAATATAAGACACAAGAGAAAATTTTATTACTCAGACTTTGCCAGTGAACTGCTTGATCTGGCGAGTAGGGTGGTTCTGACAGTCATTGTCACTGAACAACGTTCCTCCCCACCATTTACTTCACATGTGTATTGAAAATTACGACTCCTCATGAAGCCTCTGAAACCTGATGAGATTTTGGAATCGCCTCAGAAAAGTTTGATTATATTTGTCGTGCTGTTCTTGATAAAGCAGGCAAGAGAAATAATGTATTTTAATAACACTGTAAGCTAATAAGAAAAGCAATTTCAAACTCTTATCATTACTTTTATTTTCCTATTTATATAAAAACAGATTTACATATGAATGCATTGTTCACAGTTCATTTGAGTCTGTGCCCTGGTCTTGTGACCAGGGATTTCCTGCCTTCTTGATATCTTTGTCCCCTGGGATTCAGACATTTTGTCCCCTGGGCACAGAGGATTCTAGGAACAAAAAAATGGAGCTCACCTTTCGACATATGAGGTTAATAAGAAAAAAGCTTGCTGATTTCACAAAGCAAAACAATTTACCATTGTTTTGGAGAGTTTAGTAACATATCTAATATTTATATTATTACACAATAATACAAGATCAGAGAAGAAAGCTTCCGAGGTGACCCATGCTCTTGATCTTCCGATGTTACCAGTGAGAATTATGAACCCGATAAAAAACACAGCAAAGGATGGTAGGAAAGATTTGGATTCTAGGCCTGTTCCTAATAGTGTCTGTTTTACAAATCAAACTTATTGCATCTCATTTCCAAATTTTAAAATGAATTAAAAACCGTGCTTTTTTGTGCATACCAAATGAGGAAATTTATGAGAAAGCAATTGGAAAACAATACAAAGAACCACAAAATATGGTAGTCAACTAGGCCTACAATCTTGCAATTTGCCTTATCTTTACTTCAATAGTGTTGGGAGGAAGGCTTTGTGTTTTATTAGTGAGGCAAAACAGTAGGTGTCTCAAAAACTCCCTGCTAGTGTGCAACTCTAGTTGTGAGAGAGTCTGATGTCCTCAGGTCCTGTGCCTGAATACTTTTTTGCAGAGTTTTGTCATTTTGCCTGATGTGACAACAAAATGTTATATCCTGTGTACTCTGAAAAGTGAACAAGGTTGAGAAGCCCTATACCTGGTGCACATCAATTTCCTTAAGGATTTGTTTAGAAAGGGTACAGCCAGCTGTTAGCACCCAAGACATGCTGTAAGGACTGGCAGCTCTGTGTAGAGCTGTGTACACAGGCTGTGCATGGCGAACTACCCTGGTGGTTTGTGCTGTGGACAGTCTGATTTTGTTGCTGTTGTTTAAAATAACTTTGTGGTTCATAACGAGACCCCTTGTCTTGCTTTTTCCTCCAGTGTTTTTATGGCCGTTCACATTTGCACATTTAATGCTGTTACTTAAATTCTCTGGAAATTAAAAAGAGGAATAGCACTCCACGGAAAGGGGTGGGGGGGTGATGCTTCCCCAAATTCAAGTGTCATGCATCTTTTCCTGACTATAAGTTAAATAATATGTATTAATCGAGTCTATCATGGCAGAATGTTTACTTTTTTAAAAACTCAAATTCAGCTGCTATCATAGTGTTAGCTGAGACTATGCACAGATAACAATATGAGTTTAGGCTTTTTAGCCAGATATCTTCAAACACCGGCTAATTCTAGATCTCCTGGTTGATTTACTAATCAAATGCATATATTCAATTTGTATTTTTCCCTGTACGTACAAGAAAGTTATTAAGTTTATCACACAGTCAACACAAAGTTTTCCAGTCTTTAGCTATATTGTCTATTTCTCTAATAGATGAGTAATTTAAAATAACAATACATTTTAAGGTGACTTTCTAGAAAAGTGCTGATTGTACCAGTTTGCTCATTAGTTCCCCTGGGACTCAGAATCTTCATTACACAATTTAAAGGACTCTGTCTATGTAAAAATATGTGGGGATGATCTCTAAAATATGACTTTACAAAGATATAAAATTTATTTATTTATTTACTCTTTTGTTTCATTCATTTATTCCTTATTCATCAAGTATTTTTTTTGGTGGTACTGGGACTTATTTATTCCTCATTCATCAAGTATTTTTTTTTTGGCGGTACTGGGACTTGAACTCAGGGCCTCATGCTTGCTAGGCTTGCTAGGCCGGTGCTCTGTCACATCAGCCATTCCTCCTGCCCATTCATCAAGTATTTATTGAAAAAATATTTATTGAGCTTCTGCCTGTGCCTGTGGTGACTGGAGGGAGATACACAGAAAACAGACTGAGACTTACACCCTAGTGAACAGGGATAGATATTAGAAGACCATTTTGCATAGTGACAAGTGCTATACATACAATAAAAATGGATAGTATGACAGTGAGTGACAAAATGTATGGGGTGTTCTAAGACTGTTTGACAAGAATGTTAGGAATCAAGCTTTTTAAGAAAACAAGTAACATTTGAAGTTAGAACCTAGGAAGAAGGCACCAACCTTCACTGTAGACATTAAGTTTTAAAATAATTAAAATAAAATACAAACCCTCAGCTACTCGGTGGCATTAGCTAGAGTTTGAGTGTTCAATCAGTGGCTACCGTACTGAACAGCACAGAGGTGACGTTTCTGTCACTGAAGAGAGTTTGAATGGATAGGGCTGTACTATTGACGTAGGGAATTTGGAAGAGGAAAGGAGGTCAGAAAGTGACTTGAGAAGATCCTGAAAGTCCTTGTAGGCTGTCATGAGGACTTTGGTTCTCCAAGTACACTTGGAAGTCTTTGGATGGCTTACAGCAACAGGGACATCATTTAGTTTGTATTTCTAAACTATCATTCTGCTGCCTAGAACGTGAACTAAGGAGGAGGGCAAGACTAGTTAGTCACTGTAATTCTCCTGGCCTGAGAGGATGACTGGTGAAAAGTGGATGGATTTAGGACATATTTTAGAGATAGAATCATGTGCATTTGCTAATGGAGTGGAAGAAAAGCAAGATGAACTAGAAAGAGTCAAAGGCATGAACAGAAGATAGATGGTTACCTACTTTTCAGAAGACTAAGAGAAATAACTTGTGTGCACGTGGGAAGGGTTGAAGAAAGTGGGTTGAGAATTTTGATACATTCTGTTTTAGGTACCCATTGTAGAGTAAGTGAACCCATGCTAAAAATATAACTTTTAAGATTTTGGAATAGAATTCCCATACTCAGAACTCCATTTGGCAAAGTGCAAATGATTTGCAATGGCATTCAGTTCTGCATCCACAAGGGAAAAATAAAACCCCATCAGCTAGATTTGGCTAAGTGGTGCACTCTTATAAAATCAAATTTGACTTTTTCTTTTTGGTGCCCATGCTGTACTATTATGCTTTACTATTTTTGTCTGTGTGTACATCTTTTTTGTTCTTCGGCTCTGCTGACAGGTTCCTGAATTAGGATTCAGTACTGCATGTAAAACATAGGCAGTCTATTATTCGTTCTCTATTCATTTAAGATAATCTCTGCTAAATGCACACGGACTCTCACTTCTCAGTTAGTGTTGCCCTGCGGCTTTTTCGTGGCCCTCTTACAGAGGGTTTGCTGGTTTTGTTCACCTTCCTTAGGTTTCTAGATGGTAACGGGAGAAAAATCTACCATTTTTCCTTTTGGTGGGACAAATAACTTTCTGATCGTGAGTTCTTTGTGTGTAAAATGGGAGGAAACCAGATGCTAGGATTGCTTCTTCTGTGCTTTTTGAGCAGCTATAAGATGTCATTAATATATAGATCTAGTGTTCTTGTTTTTGTCCATTAGTAAATTACATTTTTTCTATTACAACTTTTTTTTTTAGCAATGTCTATTTGCCATCTCTTAAGAGCTTGGTTTTTTTGCTATTATCTTGTCTAAAGAGCTGAGGTCAGGGTGCAGTGGAGGGTACAGAAAATGGAAAGGTTTCAAATTCCTCTCACTATGCTTTTCTCTCTCACCTTATCCTATACCCAAACGTTTACAGTTTTTCAATTTAATATTCTATGTTTGATGTCAAGGGATATTAGCATGGATTTTCCAATGGTGCCTTTTCACTCTGAAGTGTTCCAGGTAGGATCTGGTAAATGAATCATAGGTCTAAAAAGAAGCTCATGAAAGTATGCATACATGCTAGGGGCTCATTTGTCTTTGGCAATGACATTGCTGTTCCTTGTTGCCTTAACTGCCAGACAGAACTCGTGCTCCTGTGTGCTGGCACACGTGATGGAGAGATTCTGTGCCATCACAACTCCCCCTATCCATTTATGCCATAATATTAATATTATTGCCTCCTTGTCCCTAAAGCAGGCTGTTTCCCATGAAGTGAGGTCACAAAGTTAAGCCATCTTCTCTCTCTACCTCCTCAAGTTAATTTTATCTCAATTTTCTGCTTTTGGCATGTTTTGTTGCTTTATCTCTACACACAAAATACAATGGCATATCGACCCAATTATCCAAATACTCCAGGCTAGAAACACACTTTAACCTGGACTGTCAAGGTAATTACGACAAAACTAGTTTATTATTAATATTATCATTAGTGACTGCAAATGACATCTAACATGAAAACAGGAGTGGCCAATAATTTTTATTTTAATTTTAAAAAGAAGCCAGCTTCCAAAGACCACTGGAGTTGTTCTTGAAATCTAGTGAACAGATGCTGAGTTGTTTTCTTAAGTTGCTGAAAAACGACGGCTTTAAAGTTGTTCTTTGGTTTTTCAGATACAGATGCTACAGTACGAATACGCAATTGCTAATAACTAAGATCCTGATAATTTTTGCTCCAAAGTGTTCTTTTTTTGTACATGTTGTATTTCACTGTACTTCTCAACTCTTCTGATCTTCTGAGGCTATGGTTCCTAATTGTGTAATTTAACCACTCCCAGTCAACAACTCTTAGTATTCCTACACTAGACTTTTTCTTTTGAAGTTAGGCTTTTTAAAATGTGTGTGTGTTTGTGTGTGTGTGTGTGTGTGTCTGTGTGTGTGTGTGTCTGTGTGTGTGTGTGTGTGTGTATTCCCCTATTTAAAAAATACTGTTGTGGTCTAGATAACTTTTGGAGATTCTTCCATTATTTAAACCAACAGAATAGACTTGGCTTCTCTGTTGAAAACAGAAAAATCACAAGGTCACCTGAAACTGGTTTGCTGTCCTGCTAGAACATCTGAGAGCATCTTTAAATCAGACAGTAGATGGGGTGTAATGTTCAATGACAGTAGCAAGTCTGTGGGCTCCATTGCCTGCCAGGTAGCCAAGTGCAATCCTTCTCCGGCCATCCCCCTAAAAATCTCAGCCTGAGCACCAGCCGCAGCCCTCCCCCCGCCCCCATCCCGGCGTTCCCGTCCCCCCTGAGCTGGCGGTGCGCTGGCTGGACATTTAGGTTGAGCACAGAGCTTGGGGAAGGAGAGATGGAGCCCAGGGCAGCGCCTCCTTCGGGGAGGGGCGGGAGGTGGGCTGAGCGAGTTTTGCTAGGGAGTTGCCTTAAAGCAAGCAAGCCAGCCAGCAAGCAAGCAAGCAAGCAAGCAGACGGGATTGCGATCACTCACTCCAGCTGCCTCCTCACAGTTTTAAGCAGTCGTCTCACTCGCTTCCCTTGTGCAAAACTGCAAACCACCACTAACCTTGCTCCAAAAAAGAAAGGAAAAAAAATTAAAAAGCAAATCTCATTCTCCCGTCTCTCCCTTCCTTTCCACTCTCCCTCCCTTCCTCTCCAGCTCCCTCTTCCCTCTCTCCCTCTCTCCTTTCTGCAGCCGCAGCCGCTCCTTTCCCTGGGTCTGTCTGTCTCTCTAGGACGGAACTCAGCAACTTCTGGACGATTTCTCAGTCCCTTGGCCGTTTTTTCCACCCTCTGCCATGAACTGGACGGACAAACGCGGGGGAGGTTTTGCTTTTCGCCCCAGGGAATGGCGATTCGCGTTCTGGGGCCGCGCCGGGAAGGATTGGCCGAGGAGAAAGAAAGAGTGATAGAGAGAGAGAAAGAGACGGAGAGATCGAGTGAGCGAGCGAGCTGCAGGAGAAGGAAGGCAGCTCTCCCTCCCTCCCTCCCTCCGCCGCGGGCCGGGCGCGCAGCAGCGCCTCTCCGGCCATGGCCCTGCGCTCGCCCAGCGCCCCGGGCTCCTAAGGCGTCCGCGGCCCCTGAGAGCTGGATGCACTGGGCAATTTTTAAAATTTTCAAGTAGTTAGAGACCCCGGAAGGTATAAATCAGGTTGAGAGTGGAGCGCAGAGCGAAAAGTCAGAGCCTGATCTTGCTCGCTTTGAACTTGAAGAAGTCTCTTTGGAACATCAAGGCATTCTGCAGGAGTTGCTGGAAAGCTGCAACTTCGCATGGATCCCGGGCCTGGGGACCAGAGGCGACATCCGAGGGTGGGACTGGGCAGTGCGACTTGGTACGCGCGTGTGTGGCGGTGGGCGCACCGGGACAGCTTGGGGACTCGGTGAAGAGGGACACACACCCACCACACACAGCATGGCAGTGTCCAGAGGCGAGGCCGCCGTGGCGGGCGGGGACTTTACCTCCCCGAAGGGCTCGGGCTGCCGCGGCTGCTGGGGAGCCTCGGCGCTGCAGCCGCTCCGGCGCGCGGGGAAACTTTCCTGGGGGCTGTGCGCGGGCTCGACGTCCCTGCTGCTGGCGCTGCTGGTGCGGCTGGTCCGCGGGGAGATCGGCTGCGAGCCGGAGCCCAGGAAGGAGGTGGCGGGCCCGGGCGCAGAAGGGGGCGTCGGCCCTGGCGCTCGGGGAGGCGCCCCCGGGGGCGGCGCGCAGCTCAGCCCCTGGCTGCAGCCCTCGGCGCTGCTCGTCAGTCTGCTGGGCGCCTTCTTCTGGATGGGCTTGTACCTCCTGCGCGCCGGGGTGCGCCTGCCTCTGGCCGTCGCGCTGCTGGCCGCCTGCTGCGGGGGGGAAGCGCTCGTCCAGATTGGGCTGGGCGTCGGGGAGGATCGCCTACTGTCGCTCCCCGCCGCGGGGGTGGTGCTCAGCTGCCTGACCGCCGCGACATGGCTGTTGCTGAGGCTGAGGCTGGGCGTCCTCATGATCGCCTTGACTAGCGCGGTTAGGACCGTGTCCCTCACTTCCTTGGAGAGGTTCAAGGTCGCCTGGAGACCTTACCTGGCGTACTTGGCCGGCGTGCTGGGGATCCTCCTGGCTGGGTACCTGGAGCAAATCTTGCCGCAGTCCGTGGGGGCGGCTCCCAAGGAGCATTTGGGGTCCCTGCGGATCGCTGGGACCAAGGAAGACATCCCCGTGTTTAAGAGGAGGAGGAGGTCCAGCTCCGTGGTGTCCGCCGAGATGTCGGGCTGTGGCAGCAAGTCGCACCGGAGGACCTCCCTGCCCTGTATACCCAGGGAACAGGTAAGCGCTGCGCCGCCAACCTGGGGTCCCCGGGAGGCTCGGAACCCTGGGACGCGGTCTGTCTGCGCAAAGTGGAAGAACCAGCGCCAGCAGCTGCAGGGACCAGAGCCTGGGAAAGTGCATAACTTTGGCCTTAGTAAGAAAGAAAGTAGTAGAGTATTTTATAACCTGAGCAGCAGAAACACGAAGGAGTCTCAAAACGAAATAGCATTTACAACTCTCCCACAGCTGGGTCAACTGATTTACACCTGGTGTGTAAGGCTTCTCAGCACGTTGAAGGACTCTCAGGCTTCCCTCCATTAGCAGAAATTTTAAAATTAGGTTTAGTTTTGCAGCATTGGGTGATTTTTAGAGCATGGAGTTTTCCTATTTTTAAATGAAATTTCTTTCTTATAGTGACAGGTAAATATTTCTGAAAACCACTAAAAATAGTCTACAGCAAAGCAAGCCATCCTTGGAGGTGAGGGATAGCTGCACACTTTCCGGTTTTGCAGTGAAGTTTTACTCGGGAGGATTGCCTCCGAGGGTGACCAGCTTGATTTTTAAATAGAATTTAGCGGCAGACGTGATTACATGCCAGTGTGTTTGTATCCTAAACAGAAACTTTAAACTTGCGGAAGAATATTCAAAATTGTGATGTTATTATCAACTAAAAAGCTATTTTTTTTCTTGAGTGTTTACTTAAGTGGGTAGTTAAAAATTCAAATGGACTTTTTCAGGTTTTACAGGAAATATTAATTCAGGAGAGCATTTCTAGATTGCTGGTGATAAAAATGTATCTTTCAGGAAGGAGGAGGTGGAGGAATCTGGAATTATGAGTGAACTTGTAAATAAAAGTTTAGTCAGTTTGGGGAACTGGTCTTGTTGACATGAAGTGTTTTAAGACCATGGAATAGTTGCTTCATATGAAAGGACAAATTCCAGTTTGAAATACAATTTGTACCTGAAAAGGCATACTTGTTCAATTCTCTGCTAGATGATTTAACTCTTGATGAAGGGTGGAGGGTGTTGAAAACTGGTTCTGTGCAGCAAATGGAAATTGACTTTCCCCCCATTTACATTTATGCCTACCCATGGCACCACTAGGGCAACTTTGCAGAGTGAAAAAAAAATACTGGGATATAGTAAGGTTTTTCATTTTAGGTTATTCTGTGGATAATCATTTAGGTATTTCGAAGAAATAACAGTTACCATATGGTGGGAGTAGCTAGTTTATTTCTGAAATGGAGTTGATTACACAGATCTGTGGTTGTGTGACATTATTTAGCAGAGTGGATGACAGTATCGTGTCTCTGTTTCTTTTTAAACAAATATACTTATTTAGTTTTTTGTTTAACTAAAACAAATATTTCTTGGATTTAAACTCACTCCAAGAATAAAGGAAGAAACAGGCCAAGGTCTGATGTTTAGTTCTGGTAGAAATTTGGACCTCGATGAGATAAAGTCAGTTATCTATTTATGGGTAAACTAGTGAGGGCAAAAGCATACTTTATTTTCACGATTTCAGAAGAAAATGTCTTCAATGAAAATGCCACTGATTTAAATGTTTAGAACACTATTCTTTAACTTACAAGGACATGTGATGTGGTTCTTGGAAAAAAATTGAACCATAATTTCTAAGAAAAATCTGGATGTAATCATAAGTAACCTGACTCCAAATTAATATCACTTAACCTCTGAAATTAAGTTTTTGAAATTTCATATTAACATTTGAGGGAGTTATGATAAGATTGACCAGCCGTGTTAATTAACCCACAGATTTTATTGGTTTCCTTTGGTTTCAATTGGTAAATGAAGAATTGGATTAGTCTGTATACTTAGGAGGAAATAAAGTGAGCATGACTTTTTAACATGTTTTACTGGTTAATGCTGTTGAGAAATGCATACATATTTGCAAACTATGTTGACAAATTTCTTTGATTATTTTTTAAAGGCTGTATTTATGAAGGATGCTCTAAAGTAAGAAACTTTATCTCTTATGGTTGATAGAAAAACAAAATAATATTTAGCAGAAATTTAGACCCTTCAAGTTTTAATGAGATCATGGGTGTGTGTGTCACTGAAAACTGGTTTTTATATATGATCCATTAAAATTGTTGCTGAGCATGATTGCGGGGACTGGGTGGGAACTGACAAGGGGTAGTACCTTACGAAATAGAGAGATATCTCAGACGTTAGCCTAACTATGTGAAAAGTTCAGGAGCCATATAGTAAATGGCTTATCTATTTTATCATAAGGAAACAAACTTCTGATTAAGGGTGCAAAGTGTACCAGTGTCATTTGCATACTTTATGAAGTCAAGAATCAAAATAATTATAAAAGGAACATGTAACCTTCCTCTGAACGCGACCAGGTTAGTTCTTTTCTGAAAGGACATCTACTCTGAACTCAGGATAGTACTCCTGGGCAACAAATGGATTTTGAAGAGTAGTGAAAGACAAAGCACACAGGCCCCTGGGAGTTCATTTCGATGCTGCTCACTCTGCAGTTTAAAGGTGAGAGAATTTTAGCATTTTCTCTCCATAAGGATGACAGTGGCCACTTGCATATCAATTCTCTCTCTTAAGTGGCTCTCAATTTGCAAAGGACAAAGAATATTTATGATAAAATTTTCATAAGACAAACTAACTCACAAACTCCCCTCCCTCTCTCCTTTCCTTCCTTCCTTCCTCCTTTCCTTCCTGTCTTCCTTCTTTCCTTCCTTCCCTTCCTTTCCTTCCTTCCATCTTAAGTCTATAAAATTATGACGTCTATAGTTGGGATAGTCCATATAGAATTGCGTTTTGAGGCACTGATGATAAAGACAACTTCAATCACAGAAGAACTAGGTCTAGTTTTGGGTCATAGAATGAATCAGGCCTTGGGTGTGTCTGGGAATGCAAGTAAAAGTATCTTTAAGTAAGGAACAAAGTTTATAGCATCTTTGTGGCTTTTGGTTTCCAGTATCCTCAAGACTGATTGTGACTTTAATGTCAGAATTCTTTTCATATTTTTACCTGTACAGGGGGTTGAATTTATGGTCTCATGCTTCTAGGCAGGTGCTTTAACATTGGAGCCACACTGCCAGCCCATATATAGCCTATTAATGACAAAATTCATTCTAATGTGTATAGCATCATTCAGATATGTATAAGAAACCTGCTTTGTATTATGTAATCAAAAACTGAAATGGTTTCCCATGACTGTTTCTCTAAGCTTTCAATCAAATGTCTTTCCCACTAATGAATGTACTGTTGCAGGAATGTTAGTTTGTTATTAAAAGAAGAATCAAGATTTTGCCCTTTATGAGTCATGTTTTTATCACAGGTGTGAGAAAGATATTTTCAAGCAAAAATAAATAGGATTAATGGATATGGTTTTTGACGGTGCGTTGGTTTGTGGGCATATGGTTGGCTATGTGCTAGCATTGGTGAAAGTATAAATTATTTGCTTTTATATTTCAGATGTAAAATACAAACATATTTCTCCTGAACATATAGAATGTATTATACTTTAAATTTCTAAATGTGTTTTAGTATAATATATTTCTCAAATTGAGTTTCAGAAATTATCATAGACTTTAAAATGGTAACTCCTCTCACATTTCATAGTATTACTAAGTTTATGTACATACAATGAGCAGTACTGATTATTTACGACTTGGTGACAGAATTAAAATTAATTCATGTCAACTTCTGAAAGTACAACAAGATTTTCTTATCCTCTGGGAAAGGTGAGGGAAATGTTTTGTTTTCCTGTGATTTTAAAAATTGTAATTTTACTTTGTGAATACAGATATTTATTTATTTATTTATTTTTCTTTTATTATTCATATGTGCATACAAGGCTTAGGTCATTTCTCCCCCCTGCCCCCACCCCCTCCCTTACCACCCACCCCGCCCCCTCCCTCTCCCCCCTACCCCCTCAATACCCAGGAGAAACTAACTGTTTCAACTGACAGAAATAGTCAGTGAATCTATATAAATTTAGAGGTTGGAAGGAGTGAAAACAGTCATTTTACTCTTTCTGTATTGAGTATGAAGTGTAAAAAGTTAAAACTGTAGACCTGAAAGAAATGCTGTGTATACTAGGCTGTCATGTTAATTAAATAAACAACCAGAACAGTGACTCTGTGTATGAAATGCATTTTGAAAAGTCCGGGGGATGGGGGTGTGCAGGCAGGCAAGGCTGAGTGACACTGGCTTGAAACAACATTTATTATATCTGTAGTGACATTTGTGTGAATTTGTTGTATTAGGAAATTCAGCTCTGAGAATAATCTCTTTAGGACTCAAGTAAAGGCCTCACAAAATCTAATTTTACTTCAGTTTTCAATACATTCTTATTGATTATGTCGAGGAAGGATGTTTTTAAAGCTCAAAATTAGAAGGATGCCTGTAAGTATGCTTGTATTTTAAGATTTTCAATAGATTGGCAGTATCCCAGCAGATATAAAGAGTCTATGTTGAATTCATTGAAAATTTATACTATTTAATCTATAAAAAGAATGAGCTTGTTTGGGGATTGGGGCTGGAGCTGTACTTTTCCTATAACATTTTTGTGAGATGTGCCTTCCTGGATGTATGTAGATGATCAGCTCACCATTGTGTCATGTAGTACCTGAGGGATTTTGATATGCTGAACTCTTACCTTTGTGTTGGACTAGGGGAAAGGTTTCTTCAGCTCTGTGGAGTGATACCTAACCTTCCATGTATATGATGATCTGTTTACTTAGTTCTTGTGTATCTCCTGATCCGTGGAGTCTTCCTCCTTCCTCCCTTCTGTGATATTTATAACCATAACCTCTAAAAAATCCTTATACAAACTGAAAACTCAAATTTATGTTTGGATTCTACATATCTTAAAAATTCTATCAAATAATTCTGAAGACCTTCAGCAAGTCCAAAATCTCCATGTTCTTATACTAAAAGTGTGTTCTGTTAATATTCCAGTGAACACTGTTCCTTTGTCTAGATAATACATCCATTTAATAATCACCTATATGTACCTTATGTACTTTACTATTGGGAGTATTTTTTAAGGTTCTTTTTTTGTAATAAGGCTACACTTGGGACTTGTTTTAACTTTAAACTGAGAATTTGTGTTTGCACCATTCTGTACATAAAATACACAGATTTTATCACAGGGTGAAAAAGGTCTGAAAGTTGTATCTGAGTTGTAGGTCAGAGGACAATTGTCACATGTATTAGTTGGCCACACCATCTCATCCTAAATATGGTACTGTTTTAAAAGAAGACCATAAAAGTCTTTAGTCAGTCAACCTATCAATGTCAAATGTCAAACCAACACAGTTTATTTGTACATTAATCCTTGTGCTAAATATTATGCAAAAACTATACACACACAGCTATGGCACAGCTTCTGTCTCTCCAGAACTGAGAGCCTTGCTAGGGGAATGAAGTGTCACAAGAAGAAAAGAAGAAATCACAGTAAAATACCTAAACATCCACTGAGACAATAGATGGAGGAGATCTTAGCCTGAATCTGGGACATGTTGGTCTCTTCTCTGAAATTAGGTGCAAAATTTTATTTTTCATTTTTATGGGGAAAATGTCTAGCATGTTATCGATTTTCAGAAGGTCTTCATTACAAAACCGTTGACCATAAATGGTTTGGGTTTTGAGCAACTTTACATTTGAAGATACAAAGAAATTGCTTTGTAATGGAAATCCATCTAGTATATACTTCTAGCACATTCTGAAATAAAGATAAAATATATTATTGGGGTCAGGACATGTCACAGCAATTCCCTGTTTTCATATCTTTAGGTAAGTTTTAATCATAAGTAACTGGTTGTAATGGTCTTAAAGTGCTTAATTCTGTACCAGACTGTTGAGAGTAGCTCCAAATTAGTCTGGTTTTAGAGAGAAGGAAACTGAAGGAGAGCCCCCTAAATGTATATAGACTGCCAAAGGCAAAACAGCTTTTGTACAGAGCCTCTTTCACCTGGGTTTACTGCTGGGGGAAGAAACAGGAAAGGAGTCAGGCTGGCAACTTTCAGCCTTGGTATCATTTGTGATTTACACATGGAGCCAATTCTAAATTCTCATTTGGAATTAGAATATTGAGTAATCAGATTTAGTATCATGTATGATGTACAGGTAACATCACATTTTTTCAAACCCTTGTAATGAATCGAATAGTATTTGATACCCCCTGGATGATGTTAGCCTTGACTTTGGCCCATAAGTGAATATGAATTGCAATGAAAAGTCTGACTTGGTGGGAGTCTTCATCTCGTCACAGAAAAGTATACAGTGGCAGCTTAAAATTGATATTCTTTCCATTTTAGATTGTCAATAAATTGATTTAAAGATGTGCAGAATTTCAAAATCAAGGCAAAAAAATGATCCATTATCAGTCAAACAATTCTTAGTTAGCAAAGACATCTAATTATTTGTGTTCACCTAAATTAATGTGCCTGGTTTCCTTAGAAATCCATTAAAATGTAAGCAAATGGGATATGAGATTAGAGGAGGTCATGGAGAACATCACTGCTTAGAGATTACAAAGCTATTTGGGAAAGGTCACAGAATGAACAGCTTCTGCATGGTTGATTTTATTAGAGCTGTCATTTATTATTAGTGGATTTTCAATGATTTTAAAGTTTACTAGTGTACCCAGTCCCTAAATACAAATATTTAAGGGTACCCATTCTTTTAACCAAGAAGATGAGTGGTTTTAGGGGGCGCATATTTTCTGGAAGGTAACACACATGTGTGTATGTACGTGTGTGTACTTGTTACTTATGTGTGCATATGTATACTTGTGTGATTTTTTTCCCCCCTGCCAGGAAATTGCTTTGGTTTTATCAATGTAGTGGAGAGACAGTGTCCCCCAGTGGCTTTGATGAGAACAGTTCTGTAAACATATAGATTAGTGTTACTTGGTAGAAATATAACAAAAAATACACAATTTTGCATTTTCTAATGGTCACAGAAGAGGTAAAAATGGGTGTAAGAACAGTAGGCTTTATTTAACCTAGTCTATCGCATCAACATGTGATCAATGCAAACACTGAGATATTTTATGTTCTTTTTCACACCAGGTCTAACTCTCTGAGATGTGTTTTATACTTAAAAAGGCAAATCTCGATTTGGTTTAGCCACATTTGAGCTGTTCAGTCAACATTTGTGGCTACATTCACCACAGTGAACAGTGAGCTGTACATTTTGATGAGAGATGTGCACCTAAATGTCACCTCTAGTTCTAATAAAATCTGTGTAGATTTAATGGTGGCATTTAATAATCAGATTTTGAGTGTAACCTTGATACGCCATTTTTGCCCAACTAATAATTGACACTTCTATTCTCCCCATTTTTTCATTTGACATTGTACGTATTTAAAAGTATTATTTTAGTTGGATGGGATTGGGGAATTGCAGAGTCCTTAATGAAGGATCTTTGTTAATCTGATTTATAACACAGTATCAATATTTCCATTAATTATGGGTGTGCCTTTCATAGTTTTATATGTAAGAGAGATTGCTTGTGTCTTCAGTTGAAGACATCACAAGTTCCTGGTGATTGATTGTAATTTGGTTATCTAATGTCTCTTTGGAGATGAAAGTGCTTGTGTTTTTTAGTGCAGGCCATTATCTTTGTAACTCAGGAAACTAAACTAACAAAGCTGCTTGTGGCTGTAATGGGTGAAAATGATGAGTGTCTGTAAGGGCTGATGACTTCTCACCTTCTCTCTGCAAACAGTCTTGTGGTGGCACAGAATGAAAATGGTCCCCGTGGTGTCTAGAGAGGACAGACGGGTTTTGACAGTGTGGGGTTTCTCTATGGGGTTTTAGATTTGAAGTCATTCTGAGAGTTCACCTCGCAGGTTGTGATGTCAAACTGATTTCAGATGAAAAAGTCTAGAATGTTTAATGTCATGTTTCTTCTATCACCTGTCCTCAAACTCTCTGAATTCATTAGTTCTAGACATTGCTCCGGTTTTAAGTGGAAATTTCATGAGCTTTTTTTTTATGTATGGCATGTTCTTTTGTGTACATATACGTAGATATGTAGATTTTTTTAAAGGAATGCATTTATTTTGGTTTAAAGGTTTTTATCTCCCTGTGATATTTGCAGTGGCTTTGTGGTCAAGGCATTTTATTTATCTTTGCCTTGCAGAAGAAGAATAGTAAGATATCTAGATTTTCACAAATTGCTTAGGAAATAAATTAGAAATACCAAAGACAATAGAATCATAGTAAATGGAGAAGTATATTTGAATAAATTCATACCTGCTGAAGCTGGCTAACTTTAGACTTCTGGAAGGAGGTAGCTGGAGAATAAAATATCATTGTAATACACATCTATTACTTGAAAGAGTTTGTATTTGAATGTAACTGGTCATTTGCCCTGGCTTATTTTGAAGATGCTTTAAATTTATTCCTTATCAGCCACTCCCTATTTCCCCTCCTCCTCCTCCTTCTTCCTGCCACTCTCTCTCTCTCCTCCTCTTCCTCCCTCCCTTCCCTCTCTCTCCCCTCCTCTCTCTCTCCCGTCTGCCCTCCCTCCCTATTTTCTCTTCTTTTTACCTAATAGATTCTTCTTCCTCAGAATGTGTTTAAAAATTAAGGAATGCTTTTCTGTCCTTCACAATAACTTGTAAGATACTGAAATAATTTTATGCCAGAATATTGTGGTTTCTGGTTAATAGGATTTTAATAAGATTTTCCATCACCTGAAATAATAACTGAATATTGATGCTGTGTTTGTGGCTAGTGTCTCCTCCTCTCCAGCTGTAATCCATGTCAACAAACCTAACGTGAGTTTGATGTCACAGAGACAGCATTTGGGAGAAATGTTTTAGTTTGTAGAGTCAGCATGCATCCTTAGCGCATTTTTAAGGTGATTCGAACACAAAGGAACTAGTTTTTTAGTTGCTATACGAAGGGTTTCAGAGGATGAGATTAACAGGTCCACTGACAATGTATGTAATTAAGAGGGAATCATGGTGTGAAACTTCCCCATTTTGGGGGTCAGTGTTTCAGGGTCCTGCCTCAGAAGCAATCCCAGTTTGGGAAGGAGAGGGCTTGCTGAGCTGCATGTGCTGCTTGGAAGAATTTGCTTTCTAGGCTCTGGAACTAACATCAGAGTTAGGTTACGACAGTTCTCACTATGAAAGAAATTCAATATTTTAGCATCCTTGTCTTAACCATAAACATTACCTGTGGAAAATTTTGATCCAGTGCCTTGCTATTTGTAGGTGTTGGTTGGCAGGTACATGGATGGAAAAGAAATAAATGATTGTTAAATGAAGGATTTATCTCCCAAATTCCTGAGATAGTGTAGTGACTAAATTGTTTTAAGGAGACTTCTAAAGAGAGCAGGAAAGACATAGATTGTTGAGAAATCTGTGAACTTACATTTTTCATGTAGCACTTGCCTTTTTGTTTCTTTTCAAAATACTTGCTTGGATATGTCACTTAGGTTACTGAATTTGACTGTGCCCCTCTCGTAGGAAATCCCGTGTTCAACACGAGTCTGATACATTTATTTTTAACTCACAGTGTCAACTGAAAATAACCAAAGCTACCACCAAGATCATGGTAGTAGAAACTTAAGAAAGATCTTTGAAATTAGGGTACAGTTTTAGAAAAATAAAAATTCAAGTCTTTTTCACTTTCAGCTAGTAAACTGAGAAAGACAAAACTGACTTTCTGACTATTCCATCCCATTACTGCCACAAAAATCTGACAGGTGGTCTTCAGTTATTACCTTTTCACACTATTGGTCTGTATTCTTATTAGCAGTTCTTATTAAATGACTCTATTTCCTGAAATGTCTACTATGAGGTAAACCAATAGCATCTCTATTTTATTTTCTGCCAATCCCTTGTGAGTAAAGTGCTCTACCACTTGATCCTCACCCCTAGCCATTTAAAAAAATTTTTGTGGTGGGGTTAAGCTCTGGACTTCACGCTTGCTAGATAGGTGATCTATAGCTCTATAGCTTGCGCCACACGTCCAGTCCTTTTGTTTGCATTTTATTCTTGACATAGTGTCTGCCTAACTTTACAATGCTGTTATGATCCTCTTGCTTGTGGCGTGGCTGGGATTGCAAGGTACACCACCATGCCCAGCCCCCAACCCTTATTTTATCTTTATAATTATGATCAGTTACAAAATATGTCTTGAGACAGTTTCTCCCAGAGAGGACATTGGGAAATTGGCCTATTTAAAATGTCTTCCAACTACAGTGCTAGTACTGAATGATCTAGAAGTTTGGCAGCAGAATTTTAGAGTCAAAATGCAGTGAAAATACAGCAGTTTAGAAAATTCATCAAAAAGCAAACTTAACCCCAGTGAGATGGGTACATGCCTGTAATCCCAGCACTCAGGAGGCCAAGGCAGGGAGATCACCAGAAGGATGTCAGCTTGGGCTGCGTAGGAACTCTACTTCAAAAACAAACCAACCAGCAAATGAACTTTAGTTTGTCCATCATTTTCCGTGGTGCTCCAAGTTTTAATAGAACTTGACTTGTTAAAATAGGGAATTTTAAGTCAAATGAAAACATTTTGTGGCTTCAGTTTTAATACTGGAGATATTGCCATATCTCCTCACCGAAATCAGACATTTCCTGTGAGCATATTATTCAGAATATTGTGAACTTAGATGAACTTAGATGTACAATGTTTTGAAAAAAGTCATTTCCAACTTTATTTAGTGGTGAGAAGTTTCTTTTACTGTTAATGTCAAATGTTCTCATAGTAGATTTTCTAGGAAGACTGCTGTTACTAACAACTTTGAAAGTTTGAATTCTTTGAATATATTATTTTCAAAAACTAATTATTGTTTCTATTTGAAAAATAACTGGCAACTTGAGAAGTTAGTTATAAACTGAATTTGAAATAATCAAACTGCACTTGAGCCATTTGTGAATTTATTTGACATTTTAGTAAAAAAAATTAGGAGTAAAACCTTTTAACTGTGTTTTCATTTTGGGACAAGGAGCTAACTGTGTCTTTCTGTATTATCTTGAGCAGTGACTGTTTTTATTCTTAGTGATTTATTTTTTCTGTAATTGGAATTGTTTTTGCTAAACAGGACCTAAAACACAGCACAGTTATCAAACAGTAGCCTCATTTTGTCCCTTTCCCTTCATTCCTTTTTACTTGAATAATAATTGGATTGACTCTTCTTAACCCCTTTGGAGAAATACAACTAGAGCTTTTAAATGTTTTCAGTGGAAGTCCTTCCAGCAATTAACTGGTCCTAATGACAAGCGTGAGAATCAGGCTGGGAATGCTGAGTAAAGACATGACCGAACACTGATAAGTGAGCTATCTACACAATAAAGTGTCATTCAAAAATACAAACCCATAAAAAAGAGCACAGAACTAATGCTGCTAGGATTTGGCTTATACTGAAAGCTTGATCAAGATCAAATAAATAGTTCTTCAAAACATATTTGTTGTGTAGTCTCTGGGGGACATCAGGTACCCAGAGTCACTGTTGGATGCTGGGCAGGAACGCTAGCTATGCATTGGCTCGGGATTTGTCCTTTGACCAAAAGCACTCAGGTGATTCCTGGTGTAAGAACTTTTAATGTTGACATGCATTACTTTCCAAGACGTTGATTCTTGTTCTTTAGTTCTCTACCACATTCATCACTTTGACTTATAAATGTTCCTAATGGCAAATGTGAATTTGTACCTCTGTGTGACCAGAATTGATTACAAACCACCCAGAACTCTAACTGACGTTGAGTATTTGCTGCATTCCAAGCACATCCGGGTCTGCATACTTCTTCATACTGGTAAATATTCTTGAATAACTATCATGCCATATTAACCAGTGTTGTTATGAAGTATAACAGTAAACTCTCCAATTAATAGATTAATTGACTTCCTTTTGATGCCTCTGAAGTGTGCAAGAGGATTGCCTGACTTTACCTACTTGAAATTTCACGATTTGTCACTCTCTAAATTGAGCTACATGCTATAATTCTCAAACATTAGTGAGAATGAAAATCATCAGGGAAACCTATTAAATTCCTACCCTCAGACATTCTGGTTTATTTAAATGTACAGAAGGTTCTAGAACTCCACAGGAGTCTCTGTTGAGAAATACAATGGTATAATCTTCTCAATACTCAAATGATATAGGAAATCCTGGCTTTTGCAGTCTGATTTGTCTAACAGTTAAAAAAGAACTTGACTTAGGCAAGAAGGTTTGAAAAACTAATACACATACACACACACACACATCGTAGTTTGTATCCTATGGAATTCACAACTTTTTCACTTTGATTCCCCCATTGAGGTTACCTTAGAGAAGTTTTCCTGACCATACTTCATCTGCAATCTAAGAATTTCATTTTCTCTTTCATTTGGCTGTTGTAAGAGCTAAATAAAAGTGAATTGTTACACAAATGTAAACAAATGGAAATACTAATTCAGACCAAAGTTTGAAATGGGTACAGATTTCTTAAACTTTCTAAGCTTTAGTGGTTTCACCTATGTCATAAGAATAATATACTTCTGAAGCTGTGAAGGTTAAATTAATGGAAGTGATGATTTCTTGTTGAATATCTTTCCCAGCTGAACTGGGATGGTATCTATCCTTGCCTATGAAGGGCATGTCTTGGAAGGTTTAAGGCTCAGTCAGTATCAGAAAGCTCAAGGTAAAATAATGCCAACAAAATTTCATTCCATTACAAAAGAAAACTTGCAAATCATACAACATATACAGATGTTCATGGAAGTTTATTAAAATGATGCTTTAATAGAGGTGCTAAAACTGCAACCAAACTCACTGACAAATGAGGAACCTTTCAGTCAGACAAGATAACAGTGGAAAAGAGAGATTTATTGTAGGGGTGGCCACAGGAGCTTCAGAAAAGAATGATCTGAGTGAAAAGGACTGAGAGACATTTTGGAAAATGAATGGAGCCCTTGAACATGTTTACAAAATGGCTGATGATGCTGTTGAGAGCCAGTTACATGTAACCCCATCAGGGAGAAACTCGATTTGAACTTCAACTTTGATTTGTGCTTTAGCTGCCTTCATAAGCCACATTTTGTCTTGAAAAGCAAAATTATTTTTAGAATTATTTTTTTTCATGGTCAAATTTCAGTTAACCTTTTCCTCTCCTCACAGTTTACCTATGGTGTCTTAAGTTCTAATATCAGGGGCTTCCTGCTCATTTTCTATGGAAAGCAGTGCCTGTAGCACCGCTCAGCCAAGGCCCTCTGGAGAAGGTAGTGAACTTTCATCACATTTTTCAAGGTGCTCCTCTTGCATATAGCTTCCACAGTGCCCAGCTCTGCTTCTTGCCTCAGACTACTTTTCTTACTTCTTCCACTTAATGAATGATCCTTCAGTCTAGTTTGAGGTAGTTATTTTGGTTGACCTTGGCACCAGCGAGAGTCCTGTGTCGCTTCCTCTATGGATGGTGGTCCATTTCAGTAGCAAATTTGCTTGGGGTAGTTCTGTCTTCCCTCATTTGGTCATAGGAAGTCCTCTGGTTCTCACTTCTAAAATGCTGAAGAAGATGTAGCAAGGTTGGAAGAATGGTCCAAAGATTACATAGACCATGGGGGTCATTGTGAGAGTTGCTCCAAGGAGACGGGACCCTACTGAAGGTGAGAAGGAGAGGAAAAACTTCCTCTCACCCTCTGAGGTCTGGAATGAACTGACAGTAGACAAATTAATAAAAGACACAAGAAGTGTTTTAATCTTCGTGGGGGAGAATTACAGAGTGTGTTTAACCACCAACCCCTGAAGTTCATGTGCTTTTATTTCCTTCTTCATAAAGGAAAGGGGAGAAGGGTAATGAAGAAAATTTTGAGAGATAGTCAGTGCATCTTAGGGAGAAAGAATGGACTCTGGGTGTTGAACTTAACTGGTAAATGATTTTCTTTGGAATTTGAATGAACCTATGGGACATTGTCTTGTGTGATAAAAGTCCATCCAGTTGTGGCTGCATTCCTCAGTTATCTTTTCTACCATAGTGAAATTTCAGGAAGAGGAAGAAAGGTAATGGTAGGTTCAGCCTTTGGGCAGATAAGGAAATGTGAGTCCTTTCCTATACCTGCAGTAGAGAAAGCATCAAGGGACACACGTGGGAGGTGGGGTAGGGGGAAGAAGAAGGGTCAGTAGGGAGGTGGGAGAAAAATCAGAGACCTTCATTCTAAGACTCTTTCTCCACCTCAGCACCTCAAAGTGCCACACTAAGGTATGGTTTCTGTTGAGCCCCCAACAAAGGGTTTTGAGCAGAGAAAGGATGCCAAGTTTGGTGCTGATTGGTTAAAAGCTGCATTATGAAGATTGGTGTTGATTGATCTCTTTGAGGGTAGACAGTGAGCTCCATTAAGTCTTTCTTTTTACTTTGAGATATATTAAAAGAGCATCATCTGTGTTTTTTGCTGTTAAGAAATCTGATTGGGTTGACTCCCCCATCCCAATGTTATCTTCAGTGTGTGCCTTCCAGAAAATGTACAACTCATGAGCCTGATTGAAGAAAGTTGCCAGATCTCCTTACATGGCAATTCATTCTAATCAAGCATCTCGTTTTTAGTTAGGACATAAATGTCTTTATATTTTAAAATACACTTTTAAAAACTAAATTTTAAATGAATGATGCAAGGGTAAAACAGGGGACTGTTGGGAATGGAAGCCAATGGGAAGGGGAGGGTGAAAGGACAGAGTGAATGAGTATGATTGAAATATTTTGTATGCATGTAGGAATATAAAATAATGAATGCCATTAACATTGTTTTTTAAAAGGTGGTGAGGGGAAAAGTAATAGAGGCGCAAATTTTATCAAAGTGCATTGTATGCATATATGGACCTATCACAATGAAACCCCCTGAAAAAAAAATAAATGAAAACTAAAGTTTAGTGAACTTACGGGTCATTCCCAGGCTCTCACTCTTCACTAAATACATTTATAGCTGATCCTCTAATAGCTTAGGCTGTAATATAGCAAGAACATTAAGCTTTTCAAAGAAAATTCAAGGCACTTTCTTTATTACTGTTTGAATGGTCTGACAAGTCCCATTTCCATCAAAGGCATGTTGCCAATTCCTCGCAGACTTTCCTATAGAGGAAATGTCTCTGTTTTGTTTTCAGATTAACTCAGGCCATTCGTCACCCTACAGAGCACTGCAATGAGAGGTGCTATATAAATATTTAAATTATGGCAGCCTGATGACAGTGACTCCTCAGTCTTCGAACTCTACTCTGTGGTTAATTTCTGATTATGAAATATTTTGCATGCTGCTTGCGAGGCACAAAAGATAAGGGATTTTAAAGCATGTGAAATGAACGGTTTGCAATCACGTGGGAAAATACTTTTGATGACTAGACAGAGAAAACGGGAAATAAAATTGACTGTAAGGCCTTCTGTCATCTACATTAAATCATTATAGCAGAAAGGAAACTCTTCCAAAGGGTCATTGTTGTTGGAGGTGGGGGGCCTCATGGGTGGTTTTATACTTATTTTTCTTGCTCTGAGTTTCCAACATTATACATGAATTTTATCAGAAGAACAATTTAAAGCTTTACAGAGAATTGTGGTCATTTGACATTTTCTGCTTTGGGTGTGTTCCTCAAACATTCATGAGAGTTACTTGCCTAGGAGATGCTTGATTTGCAGACATGGAGATCACACCTCTAGGTGCTTTTCTAAACAGCAGTGTGGCAGTCAATGCTGGATAAAACAACATATTTGGAAATAAAAATTCTATTTTGTCTATCTTTTGAATTTATTTTTTGGTAGTTCTGGGATTTGCACTCAGGGCCCTGTGTTGCTAGTTAGGTCTCTAACATTTGAGCCATACCCCTAACCCGTAAAATTCTAATTCTTGACCCAGATGGCTAAATAAGCCAAAAGATTTTTTATAAGTTTAGAGGTTCACTTGCCACATGAACCTCCAGAAGTAGGTCCCTCAAACTATACAATGCCCTGTAGACATTTTTAAAAACTTACCTAAGGGTATAGTTTTATGAACAAATATAATTACATGTGTACTGAAATATGCACACACATGTACTAAAATATGTCTTGGTTTTTACAAAAGTTTTTTCAGCCTATTTTTGTTTAAATGGTGCTAACAAAAGTCTGCCACAAGAACTGTGATATATTGACATGAATGTGACAATAAATACTGTTCTACTAAGGAAAGAAAGTTCTTTGTGCAATACATGTAAGGATAGTATTCACCTGCCTCTCTGATCACCAGGCCAGCAAGATTGCAAATAAGGACCAACTAGTTTCATAGTGATTGTTTTTTCAAAATAATGAACATATTTTTAAAAGACATTCTTTGCCTGAAAGAATTCTCTGTATCAAAGTACTTATTAAAAACATAGTAAAAATTTTCTAGTAGTTTATGCCTAGTCTGTAAATGTTTTTATTTTCCATTTTTGGTTTTCATCCATAATTCATGTGCAGAAATATTAAGAGTTTCTACATTTTGTTTGCTCAGTCACATTGCACATAATATTGATTAAGTTCAATTTTGCTTGTTAGGATTTTGTTGATATTCCCTGCATTACCTGCATAAAGAGGAAGAAACTCTGCACATTTCCATTTGCTATTTTTTGTTTCAATAAATGAACAAACAAAAGGAAGCAGTGTACATGTGAATTAAAAAAAAAGTGTCCTCCTACATCTAGGCTTATTAAGGTATTTTTTTCATTTGAAGAGCTGAGTGATTCTACAGGAATGCATTTGAAACTATCAAACCAGATTCTCTATCAACCTAAAAATACAGAGAGACTGTGCTCTCACATGAAAAATAACCTTTCCAGAGTTAGGTATGATAGAATCAGAGATGATAACAGAAAACAAAATAACAAAGAAAACAAAAACTTTACACAAGCATTGTGTGTACGTTTTACTGTTCTACCCCAGGAAGTCAGCAGATGAGTACTAGCCGGTCATGTCTGCAATGGCTGAGTTTGGGTCACAGGCTGGTAGTCCTTTCCTTTCTGAGTGGGTGTACGGTGGGGAGCAGGGGCTGGGCACAGGACTAGCATTTGGCTGGCATCCAGATCTCAGCCTTGCAAATCAGCGATGCAATTTTTCCATGAAACCAGAGGTTATCCATTGCTGAGGCACACTAATAATAAAACTATAACTCATCAATCAGGATGTCAGGTAGTTAATTTACACTGGGGAGTTTAACTGTAAGGAAGACCAGAGTGCCAGTACTTACTAATAAATACTTCTTGTTTCTAGTGGGAAAGTCACCTTTAGCATGGTTGGCTCCTCCACTGCCGTGGGGATCTCCAGCTTGTGGGAATATTCTTTGGAAAACTTTCTCTGTTTGCATTTTTATTCCAGAACATTTAAAGAGTACCCACAACATGCCAGGAAGTGGGGGATTTGGGGGGAAGATTCCGGAAAGACTGTCCTTGTACCCTTCCCTCAACTTATAGGAAAGATACTACTTTAACAAGTGACAAGTGACCACTGTGCCAAGTGATAAATGCTTTGAAATGCAGAAAGTCATGAGAACTTTGTCCTCCAGAAAGGTCACGGCTAAATTTAATGTTCAAATACCATTAGCCTCATAACATTAGTTTCTGGTAAAAATTCTGTGTTCTTGTCTTTTCTGACTTCTCTGTTAAATTTGTGTTGACTTTTTCATGTGTTTATGTTGATAGTTTGTTGACTGTAACCCACTTTGGTACAATATACAGAACGTATTTGTAAAAGAGTGTCTCTCTGTATTTTTCTGTGGGCAACAGGCCCAGAAGATATGAGGGAGGGAATGAGTACAAAGTTGTGTCCTGAGCTTGATGTCAGGTGAGGAGTGCATTTTGTGCTCTGCAGAAGACGCACAGAACAGATAGCCTTGCTTTTGTGTTTGAGCACAGAGGTGGGGTAGTGGGAATTTTTAAGAGATAAGATTGGAGGGGGGATGGGGAGGAATGAAAAATGAAGTGTTTACAGATTGGGCTGAGGAATTTGAACTTGATTTTGTGTGCACAGAATGTTCAATTTGTTCTTTTTTAATACCAGAAAGTGACATGAAAAGATGAATCATAATTTTGTTAGTGGTGGTTCAGTTGAGGACCACTCTGGATACCAGGAGGCATCAAAGAGACTCTGTACAATGTCCTCGTTAGAGACATTGATGATTTTTTAAGACATTGGTGCTGAAAATAAAGATGATTTCAGAAAAAAAAATAAACACTGCAGTTGACAGGATTAATCAGTGATCGATGGTGGAAGGTGTGGCCAAAGGCCACAAAGTACTGCTTAAAGTTGTAACTATGAGAGACTGAGTAGATAGTAGTGACTCTTCTGTTTGTTTTAGCTTTGAGCTGAGAGAGGGAAGAGGATTATTTGTTTGATTTGGACATCTCAGTGTGTGCTACTTTTCCAACCTCATGTGTCCTTGTCCATGTAAAGTGCCCGTTTTCATTTAGCCACCAAGCACATTTTAATACCACAGTGGCACTTGCTCACCATGTTCCTCCTCCCCTGGGCATGCACGTGAGTTTTAGGACTGGAAGTTTCTTGTGCCCTGTCTACAACCACAAACACAGCAAGATTGTTGGCTTTGGCTGTTTTAGTAAGTCCAAGGACCAGCCCCCTGCTTAAGGTTACATGTCAAATAGGATCCTGAATTGTACATCAGACAACTTTGTACTCTTTGTGCTGAGTCTTTCCAATGAAAGAGATGATGAAGTCATTGCATACTGCAGCTTTGCTGGGGAGCCTCTGACAAACCCCAGGCTGTTATACTGGCATAACAGATCATACTTTTAAAAGGACATGGGCAAAGTTCTTCTTCTGGGACAGATGAATCCTGGATCACACTACTAGTGAAGAAATTGATTTAACAGTTGAGACAATTTTTGAAGACTTGAGGCCTAGAGAAGGTAACCTCAGACAGTTACCAGGTTGAGTCTACCTTGATTAATTTTCTTGAGCTATTCTAGATATTTACTGTGATTTTGTCTTCAAAAACAAGTGTGTGTGTGTGTGTGTGTGTGTGTGTGTGTGTGTGTGTGTTTAGGCTGCATTCAATAACACTAGCTAGCAAGCATTCTAGATCAAGTTTCTGTAAACCCAATGTGGTATCTATTCTTTGCCTACTTAATGAAGTTTTCCTCATGGTAGAACCTCCATTATTCCCAGTGTTCTTCTTGACTTGACTTCATATGCGATAGTGAAATTTTGAAGGACTTTTTCTTATTTATTTAGGCTTCATTTTTTCCTGGAAAGTATCATTGCCTTTATAGGTTTGGAAGGAAATTAAAGATGGGGCCAAATTTATGAAATCCCTAGCAAGAGATCTTTATGATTCTTTTTCCTAAACACTACCATGAGAGGGATTTAAGTTCTTTTCCGCATCACTTCTGCTCTTCCTCCCTGTTTCTCTTCATCTCGGTGTCTTGAAGTTGAGAATTCCAGAATCTGGTTGGTAGAGTAGGTTAGATGTGGTTGGGCAGTAGCAAAGCAGATGTGATTGTCATCTTTTTTTGCACTAAAATAATTTAAAGAGTTTTTCTCAATATGTATTTGCCTAAGCATCAACCCTAGACCCACTCTGTGCCAAAATGTGGATGCACAGAAAGGAGGAGGTGTGATTTTGTCACATGCCTACCTCTGAACCATTAGTAAGTGCGATCTTAGTGCATCCTTTTCTTTTTCCTTCCTTTCATTTCCTTTTTTGTTTCTTTTTTTTCTTTTTTGGTTCAGCAAAATAATTTACATAGCTTCATTTGACACTTGCAAATCTTACAGGTTTGGGGCAGTATTTTCATTGGTCATTTGGATTTTACTCTTGACTTTTAGTAATTGGTTTTCTAGCATTGAATGGCAGACTATTTCATCATTTTCCTCATAGTGTTTAATTTCTATGGCTTATAAGTCCATGTTCTTAACCTATAGAGAAGCAATAAAAATGGGACAGAGTATCTAGACCATGAACATTCTAAAAGATCTCAGTATTAAAGATGATTTAGGAGCAATAAGAGATGTCTGTGTAGCCAAAGAGAGGTTGTTATATTTCACATTGCAGTGAAATGGGCTGCAAAACTAGAGCTTGCACCTGAAATACTTTTTATCTAATTTAAACATTGATTGATGTGATAAATGAGCTATCAGAAAAACATTATAATGATCTTGAATCCTTTATATTCTTCCAGAAGTACAAAATTGTAATTTGCACAGAAGGAACTATGACTTTAAAATGTCCCTAGAGGATATTGATCAATGTCTGAAGATATCATTTTAGTTGTTAGGACTTGGAGAGTGTACTGACTTTACATCTACTAGGTAGAACCCAGAAAATGCTGTTAAACATCCTACAAGGCACAGGACATCTCTCTCCAACAAAGAATTGACCCAAAATGGCATTAGTACCAAGGTTGAGAAAAACCTTACAGTATTGTGCATTTATTCTTTATTTATACCCCATTTGGATTTTTTCCTTTTTTCACTCTATTATTCGTTGTCTGGCTTTGGACAAAATGATTGACCCCTCTGTGATTGCATATATTCATGTATAAAATGCAGATAATAAAGTCTACCCAACAGGCTTGCTCTGAGAACTAAAATTATTTTTGCAACAGGGAAGGTACTACATGTTACATGTTTAGTAAGTGGTATCCACTGTTACTATGTTCTGAATGTAACTTGGAATTGGTAGTGTAGTGTTTATGTAGCTATACATGGAGTGAGATGGCAAAAATATTATCAGTATATATGAATTTCTTGACTGAATTACAGGAATTTCTGTGCAGTACAATGAAGAAATGTAGCATTTAAATATTTATGTATGTGCATGTGTCTGTCTGTGTGTAGAACTAGAAAAAAATGACAACCTGAAAGTTCTGTGGAAATCGAACATTCAAGATAACAAAATTACATTTAAAAATACCAGATTACTAATAGATATTACCAAAAGGGTTTCCTAAAGAGAAAAAAAGTATTATTTTTCCTTTTAAAATTTTACATTCTTCTATATTGTTATCTTGTATAGTTTTTTTCTAAAAACAAATTCTTTCTGTAAGTCGGAAGACAAACATTACAGCAATTAAAAACACCCTGGTTTCCCAGTATAAATGTTGAAAGGTGTAATTCTAGTTTGGGGGTTACCCTTTCTTGCTAGTTGGCTTTCCACTGTAGTCACCTTTCTAAAAGTGGTTGGGCTCTGGGCCCGTCACATTTTGCTGGTGTGATAAAGCTGGTCATATTGATGCCTTTATCTCCCAAGCTGGCAGGTGGCTCTGTCACTGACGCCAGCAAAGTGAGCTGGGGGTGGTGAGTGGAGGAAGAGCTCAGGAGAAATTATAACCCAATCTCCAATGCCACAACTCAGCCCTTGACAGGGTTCCCTCCAGCAGTCTCTTGAGGACTCAAATACAAACGTCAAAAGAATATTTATTAAATTTCCTGTTGAAGAAAACTGGGAGGTTAATAATTTAGATGACTGAGTATTGATTTCAAAATATGTGTAGATGTGAGCAGTGGGAAAACACTAAAAACAGTACATTTAATAGGAGAAACTGTACAAGCCTTTAAATTTAGTTTTAGAAATAATTTTACAATTTCATGATGTGAGAGGTTCAACTGTTATCTCCATTAAATACAGAATAAATACATACAGGCTGGATTGCTGCAAGTTCAGTGAGTTGATTGACTTAGCAGTGGAACTTCCAGAATCCAGTGCTCGTGTTTGCAATGTTGTGACCTGTTCTGCTTGCTGCATTTTAAGGGGGATATTAACCACTCTAAAGGATCCAAACGCCTGGAGTTAGTTAAATCTCTTCTCTGGCATATGTGGACTGTGTGGCTTTGGCTAAAGCATAATGCTAATCTCCCCAATTTAGGATTTCTTATATAAAATTATTCGTTAGCTACCCCATAGAGAAAGAGATTTTCGGGACTGAGTGAGCTGAAGCTGCTGCTGCTAACAACAGCATAATAAACCCTGTATGTTGCTTACTCTAAACCAGACTAAATTCAAACACTTTCACATCTTCAAGTGCATTCAGTCCTCTTTGGTGCTTTTAGAGGCGAAAGGCATTTATTCCCATCCTACAGCTGAGGAAATAGGTGTGGTGGGATTAATGTCTCTATTTTCTGCAAGTAAATTATAGTTTAACGTTTCCTTGTATATAATATCAGACACTGTGTGATGCATTTTATAGATTTTTGTGCTTTGGGTTCATTTCATGAAAGGTTCTGGGCTCTATTGACACTCTTAAAGACTTGAAGAAATATGTTTGTATTTATCTTGAGGTTAAGTTCATTTCCTATAAGTATAAAAACAATTTATCAAGTTGAGACAGTAATATGCATTATGTACAATGCATTTATTACAAGATTATTTATAATATATTTTCAAGTTGATATAACTAGTAAAATCATTATCAGGTTCAAACAGTATCATTGAATGATACTTCAGAATATTTCTCAAACACTATTATAGTGTACCATTTACTTTGAACAAAATGAAAGTTTTCTTTTAAATTTAAGGTATACATAGTTGCCTGCTGAGTTAAATTTTAAAGATGGTCTATGAACATTCATTAATTCAAAATTGCTAAATTAAGCAATTTTGACTAAATTTAGCAATTTTGACTGGATTCAGTCAAAGACAGAATTGTCTTGTTTTCTGAAATGCCAACAGAGCTGATTTAAAGAGTTTCCACAAAGCAAAGATTAAAAATGGAGGAAAGGTTGCATATGACAGTATTGGTTAAGTAAGGGAGACTTAGAAAAAGGGGAGGATTTGACGAATACTCATTGAACTTCTATCCTTTATTTCATAGAAACTTATTGATTACCCTCTCTCTATCAGCATGTCATTTCTTCAGCAAGACTGCTGGAAAGCTCTCATTCCATCTGACATCACTTTTGGCCAGGTTAGGAACTCTCACATTTTCACATGAGCATTTAAAAAGCTAAACCAACCTAGGGAGCATAGGAAACGACCTGGTGGCTATGTGGGAGGAGGAACTATTTAGTTAGCATCATTCTGGGGTGCAATTGTCTGGTCCATTTGCAAAACTCTTACATTCACCTTTTTTGGGGCCCTCAGTGATGATATAGATAGTAATAATACATTATTTTTACCTTTCTCAACTTGAATTCCTTCAGTGTCTCCCTCTTCACCACCACTCCATTCATTCATGTTCACCTCCCAAACTTTTACCCTGATAACCTCGCTAATACTGCTTTGAAAATTGTCATGCATCTCTATTGTGTAGAGAGCCTTGTATTTTCAGAAGAATGAAGGAGGACCATTTGAAGAGTGCAGTCATTGTTGGGGTTGGTTTCTCTGTGTTCCCTAAATTGAGATTGCCTAGCAAGGGAGGTATACCTTAGTGGACTTCAATCTAGTCATGTGAGAAAATGATTCTTAAATGTATATGTTAAGTGGAAGGAAACAGACTCATGGACAGATCTGTTTTGCACTAATGATGGGATGGATATATTATTGGTGAATCAAAACCATTCCTACAACTCTAGTAAGTCTCAGTGCTACAGGAAGTTTTTATGTATTTTTTTCAATTTGTGGTAACATGTACGCAAGTCTTGCCATGTTAACAATTTTTCAGTATAGTAGTCCCCTTTTATTTACAGGGTATGTGTGAGTTCCAAGACCTTCAGTGGAACCCTAAGACTGTGGAGAATATCCAACCAATGTATGATACACCTTATTGTATGTGTACATTGCTATGAAAAGTCCAACTTATAGATGAGGTTGGGTATGTTCAGGGTGGTATGGCCATAGAGACAGTTCAACTTATAAATTAGCACATTGATGGCAATAAATAGTAATAAAATGAACAATTGCAGTATACAGTGTTGAAATGTGAATGTGATCTTTCTCAGAATGCTTTACTACACTCGCTCTCTGCCTTGTGACGAGTTGAGATCATACATTACCTTTGTGATGAGATGTGAAGCGGGATGAATGATGGGAGCACTGTTACACTGTTTTCGGCTACCTGGAGAGGTTAGCTGAACACAAGAACTGCAGTATTCATGGTTCGAGGCCAGCCTGAGCTGAGGTTTGCAAGACCCTGTCTCCAAACTAATCAGACAAAAGAGAATAGAGGTCTGGCTCAAGTGATAGAGCACCTACTTTGCCAACTTGAAGCCCTGAGTTCAAACCCCAGTCCCACCAAAAAACCCCCACAAAAAACCAAAAAAACAGAACATGTTTATCTTCCCAAACTGAAACTCTGTACCCATTAAATAACAACACTCCATCCCCTGACTCCTGCCCCAGCTCTTGGTAACCACAGTTCTGGCTTCTGTCTCTATGAGTTCAACTGCTTTTGAAAGCTAAGTGGAGTTTTAACACTATTTCCTCTTTTGCAACTGGAAGATTTTACTTAGCATGTCTTCAGTGTTCATCAGGTTGTAGCATGTGCAAATTTGCCTTCCTTTATTAGGCTGAGTGATCGCTTGTATGTGTGCACGGCATTGTTGATTTATCTGTTGGTAAGACACTTGTGCTACTGCCCTTTTTTCCTGATGAATGATTGCTACGGACATGGAGCTGGAAGGTTTTTATAGTGCTTCAGAACGGCAGTAATGTAAACCTTTTATAGGAAACCACTGTGTTGACAAAGGAGCTGTAGTGGCTTAACTACATTTTTTTTGACAGTTTTCCTAAACCCATCCTATCAGTTACCTCCTCATAGAAAGAGAATAGAAAGTTCAATGGAAGCAGTTTTAGTGTGTACCCATTAAGTTTTGTGTTAAACCTCATGTTTTGCTGTTTGGCTGGTCATTACATAATGATTCAAATTATTAAAGAACTGAAATACCAAGCACAGTGGTATACACCTGTAATCCCAGCTGTATGAGAAACAGAGAAAGGAGGATTGTGGTTTGAGGGCAGCTGTGGGGAGGGAGGATTTGCAAGACCCCATCTCAACCATTAAGGTGGCTATGGCAGCATGCATCGTGGTCACATGTAAATAGGAGAATTGTGTTCCAGAGTGGCCAGGCAAAAATATTAGACCCAGCTGGGCAAAGGTGGCTCATGCCCGTCATCCTAGCTACTCAGGATGTACAGAGTGATTGCATTTGGAAGCCAGCCTGAGCAAATAGTTTTGAGAGACCCTATCTTGAAAAAACCCATCCAAAAAAGGGCTGGCAGAGAGGCTCAAGTGGTAGAGTGCCTGACTAGGAAGCATGAGGCTGTGAGTTCAAGCCTCAGTGCAGCCAGTAATGACAACAAAACACAGGACTCTACCTGAAAAATAATAAAGCAAAAAGGGCTCAGATGGTAGAGTGTTAGCAAGTATAATGACCTGAGTTCAACTGAAAATACTGTGATTGTGATTATTAGAGAAGCAAAGAAGTCCTTCTTAGCCCATAACAAAAATGTGGGCATAAATTACTCATTTGTTTCAAGAGCCCTCAGTGCTTGGGTATCATTAGGTTTTTTCCCAACAAGGAAAAGATATGTTCATCTTTTTTTCACCTATAAAATCAGTACAAGTAATATTCTGGATTTGTAACACCCCTATAAGGATGACGTGACCATATTTAGCAAGTCTTTTGCAAACCTTTCTTGAATGTTGCTTTATGTAGTCATTTGAATATTCATATTAACATTCAGTATCATCCCAAATGAGGCAAGGTGTTGTGCACAGAGATTGCAAGTTGTTTCTAGTCTTTGTAAGAACCCTTGGCTTGCAATGTCTGTACAGTTCTCTATCAGTTCCATCATGTCCCCTTCCACTTTGTGACATCCATTAGTAGACACTTGAACACTCATCCTTTGGCCCAAACATGTACTAGTCCAGGAGCTGAGAGGCAGGTTCTGTTTTACCTTCTGGAGGTCTGTGTCTGCAATTCTGGCACATTCTGAGTTCTGTTTTTAAAAACAAGAAACTTTTGGGTTGATGCCCGAAGCCAGAGAGAATGAAGAATGCAAAGCCTGGAGATGCCTCTGTCTGAGGAAGTAGCATAGCCAGGTGTTTTGGAGGGTGGACTGGATTCCTTTGTTTTAAAAGGTGACCACCTTAATGTGTCTTGAATTTTATTTGCTTTATTTTTTTGGTGGTCCTGGGGTTTGAACTCAGGGCTTCACACTTGCTAGATGGGAGCTCTACCTCTTGAGTCATGCCTACATCCCAATATGGTCAACACTTTATTTCTTGTTTTTGTTTATTGTTTATTTTTTTCCTTATTGTCAACCCCCCACAACACACACCATATGCTAAGCATCTTAAAGATATCTCAGCACATTCTCACAAGAAGATTGAAAATTTGCATTCTTGTACCTGTGTGGAGCTCAAGGCAGTGCAGTAACTTACCCAAGATCTCACTATTTGTTAGATATAGGGTCTAGAGGTGAGTCCAGCTCAGTCTGGCTCTGTTGGCCTCATGTTTCCATTGCACTGAATGGCAGAAACGCCATTTACAAGGCCAAACTATCTTCCACATGGTGGGCAATATGGAGGTCCTTCCCCTCCTTTTCTCTGCCTAGTCCTGTTCACAGCTGCATCACCTTGTGCTCCAATGGGATAGTGTCCGGCTCCCCAACTGCTCATCCTGCCTCTGGTTTCTGAATATTAATTCATTCCCTGCACTTAGTCTTCATTATAGACAACTCTAATTACCACAGAACTTTAGCTGAATATAATATAAAATTGTGCCACTCTGTTAATAAAAAGTAGCTTGTCATTTTTGTTGCTTTTCAAGTAAAATGAACACTTCTTTATTCGATATTCACGACCCTCTTTCATCTGCCCTTCCTAACCTTTAATCGTTAAAATTACTGCATCCTTTATCAGATCAATTTTCTATCTAATTTTAATTGTTTACCCTGTTTTTCTCTCTCTCCCTCTCTTCCTTCCTTCTCTCTCTCTCCCTCCTCCTTTTTTCCCCTTCTTCTCCCCCTCTCCCCACCTGTTCCCTGTATTGTGTCTCAGAAGAGGTCGGTAGTTACTGAGTTTCTGTTTCTGTGACCTCATCATTGCCCCCTACCTCCAATTCTCATTTCTTTCCCTTGATCTCCAGTGTTCTTAGGTTGGAAGTTTGCAATTTACTGCTTCCTCGTGCACCTTTCTTAGCCACACCTGGCTCCATAAATGCTTTTGAGTAAATGAGATAGCCTCAAAATTTACATGTAGATGGTGCTTGGAAATTTAGATAATATCTTAAGTATATATTGTCTCATTAAATCTGACAAGAACAGTATGGAATTAGGTGCTCATTACCAATTTGTGGGGAACACTTGGAAGTTAGCAGAAATAGGGTTATGAAATGTAAATGGGACTGTGTGGGATCTTTGTTTCTGTGGAAGTTGCAAGTGATAACAGGAGCTCTAGGGCAATACGAATGTGGGTTTCTGAACCCTGGCTGTACTTAGAACTCATCCTCATGAAATAAAGCATAAAATAATTTACAAGCGTCATCCCTGAAGATTCTGATCCGATGATCTGAAGTGGGTCCCAGAGGTTGGTATTTTTATTTTTCATGCAACAGTTTTGGAAAATATGTTAGTATTCTGTATTTTTTAGAAGAAATTTATGGGTAGGATTTTATGATTTTTATTACAAACATACTTGAGTAAATCATTCACAGACTATTTTTTCTTTTTTCTCCCTTTATTTCTATGGTGTTGTCAAAATTAATTTTTTTCTGATGCTGGGTTGAAAAATAGGTGTGTATCTTAGTTGTAAGAGAATAACCCTTCACAGGCACAGAATTGTCTTCACATCCTAACTCTGAATTGCAAGACACATCACTTTATGATGAGTACCAGAGGTCAACTTGTATTTCTGGGAAATGTGATTTTAGGTACCAGTAAAGATCATAGTTTAAACTCAGGAAAAAGAAAGTCTCCTATATGACTCAGAGGTAGATGGGAAAAGACAGTTATAAATGAATAGAGGAATAATTTGTGTAATATGTCACTCTTTGTTGGATAGTCATGTCATATTTTTCTCTCTACTTAAGGAATGCCATGATAGGAGTTTTTATTTTGATGACATTGGTAATCAAATGATTCATTTATTTCATGTTCATAGTGTTTGGGTGGGTGTACAGCATACGCTGACTTTAATTACATTTTTTCTTGCTGGCTCAAGGTCTTTATTACCAACTTGATTTATTTTAAAATGCAGCAATTCAATACATCTCTCAAGACAATTAAAAGTTTTAGAGATGTTTTCCTGAATTCAAGGGCTCAACTTTCCATACTTCCATCTTATTTTTGTGCCTCTGTAAATATTTGTTTTCTGTCCTATAGTTAGCTGCCAAATGTGTTTAGTGGACATTTTTGACTCTGCTTCAAAGACTGATGGCCAGTTTGCTAGGAAAGTGATGAACTACGTTTGCTGTTAGCTGAGCTTCAAGTAAAAACAAGCAAAAATACCAATAAAATATTATCAGTTATAATAAAATTTTATTGAGTTTTTTTTCTGGAGTGATTAGAAATTTAATCTAGATTACACACATACATATGTAGACAGACACCCATATAGACACATCTGTCTTTGAGATTATATACACAGTAGGCACTCAATTTCCAGAAAAATTTCCAACTCCAAAAGTTAATTTGAAGCTCAACTTCTCTCCCTCCTTCCCTCCCTGCCTTCTTGCCTTTCTTCCTTCCTTTTTTGTGGTACTGATATTTGAACTCAGGGCATCCTTTTGGTTGCTAGGCAAGCACTCTGCCACTAAAACCCATACTTTCACCCCTTTCTGCTTTTAGTTTGGTTTCACTCTTTTGTCTAGCCAGCCTCCAACTATGATCCTCCTACCTCTGCTCCCAAGTATCTGGGAGTACAGGTGTGCACCGCTACGTCGGCCTTGTTCTTTTGAACACAATCCTCCCAACTGCCATCAATAGTTAACTTTCTACTTGAACTTCCTAATGACTTATTTCCTTTCAAAGTCTCTTTTGAAATTCCTCTTTTTCACAGTAAGTTTGCATATCTAAAGTGACATTTGGACAGATTTCTGAAAATGACTAAAACAGGAAAAATATAGGGTGGATTTTGAGGCTCAACTGTAAGAACTTTATGACAGGTTAAAATAAAGACCATATGCCGTATTGATAGGCATTTGTGTAATTTTCTTAACTATGTTGATATTTTCCTAGTTTTCTTTTGTTTCTTTTAAAAAGTTTGTTAGGTTTATAGTTTTTTTTCAGAGAGGAAATATTATTTTATCTCCCTCTTTTTCTGAGTTAAATTTTAGCCAAAATGACAATTACAAGTTTATAACTTCATGCTACTTAAAACTATTGGGGTCCTGAACTCACAGCAATCACACTTAAGTTCAAAACCATTAGACTGTAAGTTCTTTTAAAAAATAGAAAGGAACAACTGTAATAATTTCCAAGTTAAAAATATAGTTCTTTGTTTGGAATTGAGCTTAATAAAGTACAATGTGAGTGATAGACATTCATTAAATACTCATTTATTGGTTACAAAAGATACATATTGAGTACTACCAGGATTTATAGATATTTCTCACTGGTCTGGCTTTACCTAGCATTTGTCTTAAGGTAATAGCAGGTTTAACTCTTTGACCTCTCCACCTCAGTTTACCTTACTTGTGTATATTCAAGTTTTTTCCTCAGCAGGCGTGATTCATTGTCCTTGAGGTGCTGGCTTCTTGCCAAGGTTCATTGTCATTCCACATCTGCTTCACTTATAACAGTTTTCTCTGAGCAGCAACTGACATATAAATCCTTTCTCCAAAATGTGCATCTAACTGCTGGGTGATCCCTGACGAGAACCAATAGTGGTTTCCTACCGCTTGCTGATTCAAATGGAGTTTTCTGCAGACTTGCTTTATCTCTTTCCCCAACATTGACTCTGACAAACTGTTTTATTCGAAGAATGTATATGGGATCAGCTTTGCTAGGAGAAGCTTTGAACTCAGTGTGAAGGAAGAAGTGTCAAGTAAATGGAAAAGGAAAAGAGGAAAGGAAGTAGGAACCATGATGCTTAAATGACTACTTTTTGTTAATCATCTCCCTTCAACAGTTTTCTCTCCAGTTGTGGCATCAGTGTTTGATGTATTCTGTCCTGTGTGGCTTTATTCCTGAGGTGGCTCCTCTTGGTGTCTTTATGTATAGGCTCTTCTTTCTTCTGCCTGTTTATCCCACTTCCTGTGAGTCTGCCAGTTTCTTTCTGCCTTCATCCTCTTCCAGTCCTTGGGATGACCTAGTTTCTTTTCTTTACTTGCTAAATTCTGTTCTTGTTTTATGGTCTGTTTCCAGACCCTTCTCTGATACAAAACCTTCTGCGTTCACAAAGCTCATTCTCACTTACCTGAACCCCATCTGCATAGCACCTCACAGTTTCCACTTCTTTACTCTGCTGTGTGGTCTTGTTTCTCTGACATACCACAGACATCCCATCATCTTCTTTCCTTTTCCAGCTTTATTGAGAGATAATTGATAAATACAAGTTATAAATATTCATGGTATGCAATATGATTTGATATATGGACACACTGTGAAATGAAGACTATAGTTAAACTTGTGTGTGTGTGCACATCTAAGGTCTGCTTTCTTCTCATATTTCAGGTAAACAACACAGTACTATTAGCTATAGTAACCAATCTGTATACCAGATCACCAGGACTTCTTTATCTTCTATAACTGAAAATAAGTACCCCTTGACCAACATCTCACTATTCCCCCTACCTCCCCCCTTTTGCCAATGACCGTTTTACTTTCTGCTTCTAAGATTTTGAACTTAAGTGAGTAAGTGAGGTCATGTGATATTTGTCTTTTTGTGTCTGGCTTAGTTCCCTTAGTGTAATGTGCTCTGTATTCACCTGTGTTGTTGCAAATGGCAGAATAATGCTTTCGTGTATTTGTATATGCAGACGCACTCACACATTTCTTCATTCATTCATTCATTCATCTGTCAGTAGGTACTTAGGTTGTTGCCATGTTTTGACTATTGTGAGTAGTACTGCCAAGAACATGGGGGTGCAGTTATCTCTCTGACATGTTGAGTCCATTTCCTTTGGATAAATACCCAGTAGTGGAATTATTGGATCATATAGTAGTTCTGTTTCTATTTTGTTTTGCAGTGCTAGGATTGAGCCCAAGGCCTCACTCATGTTAGGCAAGTGCTTTACAATGGAAGTAACCCCAAGTCTAGTAGGGCTATTCATTATTTTTATACTGTTGTCCTTAACCTGTTAATAGCTGTGTTAATTTACATTTTTCTCACAGTGTACCAAGATTCCCTTTTCTCTACCCCTTCTTTTGTGACTTTTATTAGCATAAGTTAACTGCACAAAGGTGTTTCAGTGATATATGTGATTATATGCATATACTGTATCTCTGTCAAACTCGCCCCCTCTATTACTCTTTCTAAAACCACCTCCATCCTCTTCCCTCCCCCACAAAACAGTTGTTAGTAGGTTTCATGATGCTATTTCCATACATGAAGCTAATGTACTTGTACCATAGTCACCCATCTCCCTCTCCTTTCCCCTGCCCTCTTACTCTGCTTCCCCTCTACCAGGCCCCTTTTACAGTCACAGTATTATTACAGTCATTATTTCTTTTGGACAATAGCTATCCTGACAGTGTGAAAGGATTGTACTTTACATTTTCATTTCTCTGATATTAGTGCTTTCCATATACCTGTTTGCCATTTGTTCCCCTTTTAGAAATTTCCATTCAGGTCATTTGCCTCTACTAAAATATATTTATTTTTATGCTATTGATTATATGAGTTCCTTATATAACGTGGTTATTAACTCCTTATCAGATTGTGGTTGGCTGCTATTTTCTTCCACTTTCAGGGATGTCTCTGTTTTGTTGATCATTTCCTTTGCTCTGTACATGTTTTTAATTTGTGGTTCCACTTGTTTCTTTGCCTTTCTTGCCTATTCTTTTGGTGTCCTAGCCAAAAATTATGGCCAATATCAATGTCAAGGAGCTTTTCCTTTCTTTTTTTCTAAGAATTTTATGTTTTCAGATCTTACAGTTAAGTCTTTAATCTATTTTCTGTTCATTGTATAAGGGTCCAGTTTCATGTTTTTGTATGTGGAGATCCAGTTTTCCCAGCACCATTCACTGAAGAGATTTTCCTTTCCCCTTTGTGTATTTTGTCACTCTTGTTAAAGAATAGTTGACTGCATATGTGTAAGATTATTTATGGGCTTTCTTCTATTAGTCTTTATGACAGTCATCCTGTCTTAATTTTCTCTGCCTTATTGGTGGCAGGACTCACAGTACTCTAACATCCATTTGGGGATCAAGGTAGATGACAAATGCCAGCAGAAATTATTTAGTATCTCTGTGCCTTTTTCTCCATCTGCTTAATGGGGTAACATTTCCTGTCTCCTAATGTTACTCCTTAATCTTAAAATAATTTGCTTATAGCATTTACCAAAGTGCCAGGCATGTAGAGGCTGCTTACTGTTGTTTTCTTTTCCTCATAAATGGATGGTCAGTTTCAGAATACATGTTCTGAAAACTTACTTTTTAATTGAACAATTAAGTAGCTGAACTGCAATAGAATGGCTCAATTTTCAGAAAGGAAGAGATAGAGTGAGTTGACATGCTTCTTGTGCCATAGCTGGTACCCTAGCTGGTTAATGAGGTTCCCAGGTCATGATTTTGGGTCTAGTTTAATAGACTGGATTAGATTCAGGTGGATATATAGGACCTCCTCAATTCATTCAGATACAAAGATTCTGTAGCTTAGAATTAACATTTATTGGATTATTGAGTATTCAAGTTCAGAGTTCCAAGTGATTTTTGTACATTTATGATTATTGTTTAAAAAAATTACTTCTAATTTGCTTCCATGAATCTTCCATGGTATATATCTCTATATATCTATATATACTGTAAAATACAGAGACTGTGATTTAGTACATAAAGAAAAGCAGCCAGTACATTAAAAAGTATTTATATATTTTTGCATAATTTCATTATGCACCTGAATACCTGCAACATAATATAGTAAATGTTTTTCCCTTCAAGTAAAAGTATATCAGAAAAGTCACATATATAACTTAGTACTTTAGAAATCTGTGTGAGTATGAATGATGTTACTTGTGCAGGTCCTGGCTGTGCCAAATGAAAACTTATAGCTACAAAAATTGATATTCTTAATGGTGCTGTGTATTCTTGCATTTACCGTGCTGTTTGACTCTGTGTGAGAAAACTTATCATTATTAGGGGCAACAATTTTCCCTGATTATTATATAATTTATTTCCATTCTTTGTCATCACAGTTTTCATTTGATACATTTCTAAGTCTTTGAAGAGATTTTTCTAAGTGCCATGAAACATTTAAATCTATGACATTAATTATGCGTGCATATATTATTTCTGCTACATTTCTCAAAGTGCCAAAACGAATCCATTGAGAGTGAAGTAGTCATACAATCTCTCCTTTCTTTTTCCTTCTCTCACTTTTTATCTTCTTGAAATGGAATATTTGTTTCAATTTACTGTAAATTCAATGAATGGATGCACTAAAACAAATTTCATGCAAAGTATAAAGACAGTGGGTGCAGTCCAAAATACCAGCACTTGGACATCATCACCTGAATTCATATCTATATCTATCTATCTGTTTATCTACCTATTTATCAATTATCTATCTATCTATCTATCTATCTTATTTTGGTATATCCAAAACCTGGATCTTGAACGTCATATTTCCTATTAATGATCATTATGTTTATAAGTGAATTATATAGCTTGATGCCTTAACAAACATCCAACCTTGAATAAGTTTTACTGGTTTTTTTAATTCTATTGTAGCTATTTTTTTAGCAGCCATGGTTACATCTGTAACTCTTTCTAACAAATATCATTTCATCAATTTGAATTTATTTACTATCACTAGCTTTCTTATTTAAAGATGAATCCTTAAAAGTAACACAGAGAAGAAAAGAAAACAGAACTCCTAGCAATGACTTTGGTGCTGCAGAGGCTATTTTCTTTTTGGAAGTTGTCAAGATTGCAAATCTTTGATCAATGGGGAAAGTATTCCTCTTGGCTTATAATGAATGATTTCAAAACAAAGTTACTGAGAAAAAGGCAGTAAACTTGTGAAGTGTTACAGTTGGAAATCATCAGAGGGCTGAGATAAGTCTCCCACTGAAAGTAGGAGCTGACCCTGTTGTATTCAAATACCAGGGATGAGCGGGAGCACACCACACTCATGTCCATATCAGGAGTTGGTTGCATTAGAGAGAGAAGAGCTTTGGATCAAATGCACGTTGGCTCAAGTTGTGATTCTGTTAGGAATTAAGTATTTGATACTGGCAAAGCCAGAGAGTTTCTTAGTTTTGAATTTCCATCACTTTATTTGGGGATGGGGGTGACCACAGTGTCATTCCCTAGGTAGCCCAGGTTGGCATTAAATTCACAAATATCCTGCCACAGTCTCCTGAGTGCTGGGATTGCAGGTATGCACCACCAACCACACTAGACTTGGTTTTTTCCAAGTCTAACTTTTCACAGGTGAAAAGTTACATTGAGTCAAAAGTGCCCATTGTGACTTTGGTTCCTTTTCTCAAATATCTTTGTTTTCCCTCTGATATTTACTTTATTTTATGTCTAATATGCCTCTTAGGACTCTCAAGTCATCTCCCTAAGCTACAGATGTCCATTTAATTCAAATGTCCTTTGTCTGATCTGGTTTTCTTAAATCTTAACATCTTTTCTCTTCTCTGGGGTGCACTTGTTAATTTTTTTTTCAGCAGTGGGGTTTGAACTCTTGGTCTTGTGCTTGCTAACCAGACACTCTACTACTTGAGTCACACCTCTAGCCTCTTTTATTGTTGTAGTTATTTTTCAAATAGGGATCCTGGTTTTTTGCCCAGTCTGACCTGGACCGTAATTCTCCTACCTATGCCTCTTGTGTAGCTTGGGTTGTGGGGTGTACTACATATCTGAGTTTTTTGCTGAGATGGGGTCTGGTTAATTTTTTTGCCTGAGCTGGCTTCAAACTGTGAACCTCTGGATCTCTATCTCCTGAGTAACTAGAATTATAGACATGAGCCGCCAATTATGACAAACACTTGCTAATTCTTCCTGGGGCATTGGGCTATACATCCTAGCCGTCCTCAGAAAGTTCCCATTGTTTGACTTGACCGTCTTGTCTGATCTGTGCTTATTTGGACCAAAGCTGAGCAGTGAGATTCTGATCCAGGAATTTGGTATTGTAACCAAAGATGAGTTAAGTCAGCCTTTTCCAAAGTGCGAAAGGTAAGCCCAGTATGGTGACACACTTTTGTAATCCCTGCTCTTGGGAGGCTGAAGCAAGCGGATCTTGGGTTTGAGGGCATCCTGACTTACATAGAACACCCCTGTCCCAAACAACAAAACAGTCTCACTATTTGCAGAAAGAATGAAAGACATATAATGGGTGGAAGGAGAGGGAGAGAGATCCTGTCACCATAGGGCACTCATGAGTCCCTGTTTGCTTCTTCCCTGCACCATGTTCCTGCCCCTTTTATGAGCAGCTCTAACCTAAGCTATCCAGATATGCAATTAGTTTCTGTTATTGCAACTACTGTTTTTCATTAAAAGATGCTGTTGGCTTCTTTTGTCTTAGAATAATTAAGCTGTGCCCTCTAATATATGCAATTTTTACTTGGCAATTGTACTTCAATAACACTGTTTTAAGAAAAGCTTCATTAAAAGATCCCCCCAGTTCAGAGGTATCCAGTGGAGAAAATGTTTTAATACATTTTTACATATTTTAAAAACATCTCTTTTGAAAATTAGGGTCAGAATTTAACTGGTGGTTGACCCCCCTCTTTCTTTTCTTTTCCCCAAAATGGTGGCACTAAAATTAAAACCGGCACATTTCCTGTTCTGTCCACACAGTACCTTATCTGTTGTCTCCAGATGTCTAGGCAATATTTCCATTTATAAGTTCCCATCAAGCATCTTTGACACTTCATACATTTCAGTCAGGATGGATTCCCTAACGTTAATTCTACAATCAACGCTAGTTACCCCATCTCCTAAGGTAGCGAGTGAAGAGTAATTAGAATTTTCTCCTCTTCCCCTAATCCTAAGGTGACACTAAATTTTGCCATCTGTTTTTAATTAATATTCCAAGTGCATGATAGTATGTAGTACAATATTTGCCATCTTAGCCAGTTTTAGCGTACAGTTGAGTGATATTAGTCATTCACATCTTTTTACAGCCATCACTGGCACCCATTTCCAGAACTCCTTTTCATCTTGCAAGACCGAAACTCTGCTGATTAAACAGTAACTTTCCATTATTTTCCTCTGCTAAGCTGCTGGTAAACACCATTCTATCTTTTCCATCTCTATAAATTGACTACTTTGGTTACCCCATGTAAGTGGACTCAGAGAATTTGTCTTTTGCAATTGTTAACTCAAAGTTCATTCATGTTCTAGCATGTGTCACAATATTGGCATTTCTTATGTTGACTCTTTTCTTAAACCCCCTAGTAAATCCCCAGGGTGCAAACCTTTATCATTTTGCATCTGAGTTATTGAAACAATGACATTAAAAATTTTTTTTGGTGGTACAGGAGATTAACTCATAGCCTCACACTTGGTAGGCAAGCACAGTAGCACTCGGGCCATGTCGCCAGCCACTGAAATAATGTCTGAACAGGTTTCTGGGGATTCTCTCCCTGTTTTCAGCCATGATCTATAAATCGCAAATCATCTTTATAAATATGGGTTTCTTCTGGTTGATAACCATAGACTTCCATTGACTGGAGCTCAATGGGTGGTTGACTCAACATGGAGGCCCTGCAAGCCTCCTCCTTAGTAAAACCATTATACTTTCTCCATCCTAGATGTTCTCCATCTAGGATAGCCCTTTCTGCTTAATTTGAGGCCTTCATAGTTTAGTTAGACTCTTAAAAGTTATCCCATTACCATGTGCTTAAATTCATGTTCCATCATGACCAGCCAAGGGCTTTCATTTCAATCACGTAGTTCTTTAACTTTCTCTGTTTTTCCTTAACTTGCTCTTTTTTCTTCTGGCCTTCAATCCTTATAGGATGAAAATTCCAAATTTTCCTGATCTATCCAAAGAGCATGTGTCCAGCATACATTACCTTCTTCATTAAAACATCACAGTTGATACAGTCCTGTTATATTTCACTTGGCTATACAGTGGTTATAAATTATCTTGTACTTGCTCATACATTCTTAACTAGATTTCAGTTTCTTGAACACGTTAGGCCTGTTTCTTAGACCTCCATGCTAGCAAGCATAGCACAAAATTATGCATTAAATGAGGAACAAATATTTGTTGTGTTAGCAGTATTTTTATATTAATAGTACAATAATAGAATAAATTATACATGAACTGTAAAAACTTTCATGACACAATGTCATTTGTACCTCATGTTTCTAAGCCACCCACCTTTAGTTTGCTTTAAGGTGCTTCTTAAGTTTGAAAACATTTAAGAAAATGATTAGTGTTCTTTTCTTCCCAACAAGCACACTTGCAGCTTTTTTGATTTAGTACAGGCTCAGCTTAGCATCACCCCAACATTTTAAGTACTTGATGTAGCCATCATCATTATATACATGTCAGCACATGACAGTAGCGCACGTCAGTGCCTGTAGCACTGACAGTATTTGAAATGTTACATCTCCTACCTAGATGGAATATGGAATATCTTTAAATAATATTGCTTAGCACTTTAGTTTCTCATTTCTTTTGAGCTGCTCTGTCTTCCTTAACTCTCCTTGTCTTTTTCTGGAGGACCTTAAGCCCAAGGTCACTGTTGAGTGGGAGGGATGGTTCCCTTGTCTTCCAGCCCAGGTAGGTGGGACTCTTTAGCCTGGCCTTGACCTCCTTTCTTTTGTTAACATGGAAGAGCATCATACGAACTGTGAAAGTCAAGTGCTGTCATAAAAGTGAGAGAGTGCATGTTTAAAGACTTTCACTGTATTAGCTCACACTATATAGTGAGCGAGAAGCAGATTTTTGTAATACGGATCAGTAAAAATGCCTTAAAACATCCTGGGAATAAAAAAGATAAACAAATAGAGTGACACCAACCTGTTCTTGTGGCTTTATAGTCCAGTAGGAATACAGTAAGCACTTATAAGTATGTAAATAAGATTAAAGGGATACGCCCCTAAACCTAACTTAACCCTAACCCTATCCCTAATCCTAAACCAAACACTAACCCTAACCTAGTGCTAGTCATAACCCCATCTACCCCTAAATTTATCCCCAAACCTAGCTCTAGATCTATCCCTTGCTCAGGTCCTGTCCCTAATCCAAACCCAATGGACTTTTCCCTACCTAGATCAGTTCTTTGTTAAAGCTACCTTCTTTATTGCTTGGAATACATTTGTATCTGTATGAGAAGCAAGCACATAGCTGCTCCAATCTCAGCTTAGTTAGGAGGTTTTGAATGCTGCACAATGTTCTACTCTAGGAAATAAGGCTGTGCCTCATAGGACTTCTCTCAGCCTTGAATTGTTCTTATGTTGGAGCAATCTTAATAGCTATGTAATAATAAAAGAGGTTAAAGGGATACAAAATACTGAACAGCAAGGGAATTTCAACTTTCTATGGGAGCAGCGAACCCCTATGGGAAGATGTGAAACCAAGGCCTGGAAGTTCAGCAGGTGATAGGCAGCAAGAAGGGACTGGGAAAGTTTTCTGAGGAGAGGAAGTAGGTATATGATGACTTGGGTGAAACAGAGTCATGCTGTAGAAGACCAGGCAGCTGGAGGACAGGGCCAGTGTGGCAGGGCAGGGTGTAGGCAGGCAGATGTCTGGCAAGGAATTTTGGGGAGCTGAGCAGTGGGGCCAAATTGGGCAGGGTCTTCTACTTGTTAAGGACTTTGAAATGAACCCTAAAGGAAACTATTAAAAAATTTAGTCAGGAGACTGTCATGATTTTCTTTGTGCTTTAGGATGATGGTTCACCTGCTTGAGGAGAAGGGAGTATATTTATGTACAAATATTTGTAGAGTCGGAGTTATCTTTATTGTCCTTTTGTTCCCAAGAGCTCTTCAGTGTTCAAGGAAGAATAAATAGTGACTTTTTAAGTGTGGATAGACCAGTAGCCTGAATGACAGCTTTGAAATGTCAGTTGGGAAGAGAAAATAAGAGGGATTTCAGAGATTTTAATATGTGAAAAATAATCATATTTTATAAATTCCATTACATTTTAAGGGTGTCAGAAAGCCACAGGGCAAAGATAGCTTTCAGGTTTCTATCTTGAGTAGGTAAGTGGGAGATGATGGGAAACAGGAATATCATTCCTCAGAGAAGCAGAACTAGAACAGCACATTCTGGAGGAGATGGACAATGCAGAATTCTGTAGTGTCATATAATGCATATTAATATGTAATCATGAATATTAATGTACAGCACAGTATTTCTATGTGCATATGGCCTGTGGGGTACATATTTTCCAGTCACCCCTCCATAGATGGCCAATAGGCCATGGAAATAGACAAAACTTCTTGGGAACTTGTAGAAAAAGAATTACTCTTGAGCACCCAAATATTGAGCAAGAAAGTGAAGGTATCATTAAGACAGATTTAGATTTTAAAATCATCTAACAAGAAAAAAATTTTGTCCACCATTCACTTGACTGTAGTCAAAATAAAGCCGATAAAATGAGGTTCTGTCTATCACACTGAGTGATTTTCTCTAAGTCAAGGCATGGAAAGACTCCTCGTCCACCTTTCTAGTGTAGTGTAGGTTTTTAAATATCCACGTGACCTGCTACTTGGTATTTTGTCTACTTTGAATTGTAACTTCTAAGAGTATAAGAATGTTTCTGTGTTTATATTTAATGGTCTTTGGTAGCAGCAAATTTTAAGAGATCTCTGGAGTAATCAGATGTGTTCATATCTGAGAAACAGCGTCTAACAAAAAAGATGATATTTACTGAATGAATGAAATGCAGACTTTTGAGACTATAAATTTTTTAAAGACAGACTCATTTATTTATCTTTTTCTTCTGAGCCATATACAAATATTTGCACATAGTTAGAAACACAATTATGATGTGTTACTGTTATTTCTAGTAGCAATCCTTTCTCATGGTTTAAAATTAGGGCAGTTATTGATATTTTTAAGAGCAAAACGTTTATTTTTTGAGTCTAGTAAATAAACAGAAACCATTATTGGACACAAGTATGTCAAACATAATACAGATCTGATTATAGAATTCTCATTTACTTTTTGATCCTAAAGATCAAACCTTACAGGACTGCTGATAAGGCTAGTAGCACATTTTTTAAGCCTCCAAAATATCTTTTATTTAAAGACTTTCTTTATTAACCACAGAATGTCGAGATAGCTATGTTCTGTTTATTGCTGATTTCTCCTTTTCTGTTTTTCCCCTCTTTTTGTATCATGTCCATAGCAGCTGTTTCCCTAACCCTTACCCCAACCACAGGCTTTCCCACGCTCCTTTTTTGGCTCTCACTTGGCATCGATCCTTAGTTTGACAGATAAAACACGTGTCTGATCTGTAGTCACAGCTAGTCAACAACCTATCAGGTTTTCCAGAGGGGGTTTTGTGTTCATTTTACTCTGATACAAGGTAGTCATTTTGTGCAAAGTATTCAATTCACTGTGAAAAATTAACTTCTCATTTAATTTTCATTCCTTAGTACCATGTGGACAGTTTGCTCTGGGATTCTATAGATTTGATGAAAGTGAATCAATATATTGGGATGTTGGAGACAGAGAAGAGGCAGCATGAACCTCAGTATTGGACAGAAATACTGAGGGTTCAGTTAAACTTAGACATGCACAGTTTGGGGTTCTGAATGTGATATTCAGTTTCCATGGGTTTTAACTCCCTTTTGCACAAAATGAGGAAATAACTGCTTGTGTTTTGAAACATTGGTCTAAAGGAGTCATTTTGGTAGAAACTAACCTATGAGAGGCCCAGCACAGTTTCATTTGGAATATGAGATCAAGGTTATCCATTCTAACGTATGAATCTCATAGCTCAACAGGATACACAGAGCAGTGTTTACTAACTTAAGTTAAGGGAAATCTCCCAAGTTGCTATACCAATGTTTTCATGGAAGTCATGCATGGAATAGGGAGGAGTGATGTAATGGAAATCTCTAAATTATATTAAACCAACAAGCTATTGGTGTGTTTGTTTTTCTATGCAGAATAATCTACAACTACATGAAGTGGCTTTCTTGTGAGTTTCATTGTCTGATCTTCCCAGTAGTTGTTTAAGACATGTTGTGCCCAAGGAAGAATAAGTAATTGTTTCATCTATCAGCTTAAGGCATAAATTTAAATTCATAAATTTGAGATATAAATGGATGCAGTCCTCCTGTGGTGTGTGTGTGTGTGTGTGTGTGTGTGTGTGTTCATGCCACTTAAAAACACTTTAAAACAATTCAACATCTTTACATACAAGGAATGATAGAATACATAACATTTCTGAAGTTATAGGAACATTTGGTAGGGGGCGGGGGGCCAGTACTGGGGCTTGAACTCAGAGGCTTGGGCTTGCTAGGCTCACTCACTTGAGACAGGCCTCCAGCTCTTTTTTGCTTTGGGTTGTTTTTCAGACAGGGTCTTGTGATTTTGCCCTGGTCTAAACTGGATGATGATACTTCTAACTATGCCTCCTGCATAGTAGCAGGGATTATAGTCATCTACCACCAAGCACAGCTTGTTTTTTGAAATGGAGTCTCTCCCTAACTTTTTGCTGGGGCTTGTCTTGAACTGTGATCCTCCCAGTCTCTGTCTTCCAAGCAGTAGGAATTATGGGCATGAGCTGTAATTATAGGTGTGAGCTGTAATCCCAGTTTAAAAGTACTTTAAAGCACTCTAAATATGAATTCCTTGCACATACTATATAAAACAACTTTATATCTTATCGGTGTGTATTTCAGTTGCATCTTTTTGGGGGATTTTCCTAAAGCTTTGGTCTCTTCTTAAAGCCCTCCAAAAAGTTACAGAAACATGAAATTCACCTTATATAATTTCTTAAATTTAAAGTTTCTATACAATTCTTTAGATCATGTGAAAAAAATTTTAAGCTACCTCATACGTATCATGATGTAGATTCAGCGTTATGTGGTATGGTCACCTTTGATTTAGAAAATGTCTTATTTTTAGGAATAGAATTTTGTGTAGCTATTTATTTAAATTCAAGTTATTTAAATTCACATGAATGCCATCTTAAATTTATGTTCAAAGTACAAAGGTGAGATTTTGTGGGGGTTTTTTCTTATAAATATATCCTTTTTTTCTTATGAATTAATCCTAAATAAAATTGGCTATCTTTATTTGAAACAGAAGTACAAAACTTTCAAAGATGGTTGGAGACCTTAACCACAGAGTGTGTAACATGTGAATGATGGGTCACGCTGCTCCATCTGTGATAAACACATAGCTACTCTGTGAGTAAGTATGTTTGACTTACCCTCACCCCTGTACTGGATAGGGCACGACTTAGCAGAGTTGTTTATGTGACATTTGTATGACATCCCATGGTTTTTAGAACCAGTATACCTTTTCAGAAAACAAATTGCAGTACACAAAAGTATTGTGATAGAAAAAGGTCATTTTAAGTCTGATATTCAAATGATATTATTTTTCTGTTTTGCTTTGAATTTTTAAAATTGCTTTATTTGGAGTCAGAGTAGTAAACCAGAAATTATATCTTCTGATACTGATATATTTAAGAATATTTTATAGAATTGTAGTAGCAGCTACAGTCTTGAAAGGTAAAAGCTACTCTTTTTAATTTCCTTGGGTAGCAATTCATAAATGGAAACTATGGTGTATGTGCTACAATCCTGGGCTTTTGTCTGGCAAAGGTTGTTTAAAACTTGAAGAGACATCAAAGAGTGTGTCAGTCCATCCACCCAGCTCCGGCCAGAACTACTTGTGGATGGCCTCGTGGTTTATGTAGGTATCACAACATTGCGATTGCATGTATGAGCCTCACAGCACTTTGCAGAGGAATAACAGTTAAGATTTATAAAAAAAAAAAACCACATAGTTGATATGAAAACATACAGGATGATAAAAAGGTGATATCTGTTCATTGCTTATGATGAATTCTAGGTCATTTATATACGTTGTCTGAGTTCTGTGATAAAAATGAAATAAGGATTCATACACAAGTTTTGTACAGAAATGTTCTCTATAGTAACAATAAAACTGATTACTATTGACTTGACTATAAATTATTACCTTTAAGATGGAGAAAACTAATAGGTGAGAGAGCCTGGATTTGAATTCTGGACTGACTGACTCCAAGATCATGTAGAGAATTTAGGAGGAGGACTGGGGGTGTGGCTCGAGTAGAAGACCACCTGCCTAGCAAGCAGGAGGCCATGAGTTCAAACTGTCAGGGAATGAGAGAGAGAGAGAGAGAGAGACAGAAAATGAATCTAGGACGGTCAGAAAGGGTACTGGAGCCTCCCTGCAGGCTCTTCTTCACAGCATAATTTTTGAATAGAAAGAATTGGCTCAGGACCCAGCCTCTCACTGGTCATTGGTTTCATAAGTTACTGAAAGTGTTTCAGTTTCTCCTGCAAATGGGGAGTAATAATGACACCCATCCTCCAAGTGTTGGCAGGTCTAAATGAGACCATGCTGGAATATCAGTGAGCAGAAAGCCTGGCACAGTCGGACTCAGGAGAGGTTGAGTGTTGCAGCTGCGTGGAGGACCATCATGGTGCAGCTGCTTGCTCAGTGGTTCCTCTGCTTCTCTGCTGCAATGTTTTCCTCATCCTTTTCATTTAAATTTGAAGTTACATTTAAAAAAATCTTTTCTGAAATGAGAGCAAAGTTCAGGAAAATGATGGTAATTAATGTTTTATTAATTTTCTCCCTATTCTCTTTAATGCTTTTATATTTTGCAGAATTGGGTTAGTATATTTTACAATTGTATTTTGCAGCCATTTCCTACAATATTAAAGGTTTATACGTATCATTTATCTACTTCTTAGTATTGTATCATATTTTACTTAAGCATCTCCTCTCACTGAGCTTGTTAAGTGTCTACAGGTTTTGTCACTACAAATAGCATTGAAGTGAACATTTTTATAAATTATTTTCTTTTTTTTTCTAGGTGGCCCAGGCTGGCTTTGAACTTGCTAGGTAGCCCAGGCTGGCCTTGAGTCTGCAAATCCTCCTATATTTCCCTCCCAAGTGCTGGGATGACAGGTGTGCACCCACAGACAGCCCTTTTTTACATATATGTATATGTACATACATAAATATATATTTCATATATAAGCGTATATGAAATATTTATGACTATATACGAATTCTTGTTTGCATTTATGATTATTTTCCCAGATATCTGTCTATGTGTAGAGTTACAGGTGAAAGAAACTAAGCAGTCTCATCTCTTAAAATAATAGCTTACACTCTATTAATTAAAATCAAAAGAAAACATCTTTTAAAAATTCCAGAACAGTGGTTTTCCCGTGCTCTGCTGAGAGGAGAGAGTCATACCGTGAAGGTAGCTTCTCCTTTGTTTCTTATTTGGAATCGTTGTTTTCCAAGAACAGTGATGCATTTTAAGGTGTCAGGTTTGAACAAAAAGATAAGTCAAGGTGTGTTACTACAGCTAATGCTGATCGGGTGAATGATATCTTACTGACTTACCAACACTCACCAAAATTTTAAATATAGAAAACTATTTAGATATCCACAGTAGTATGGCATGAACATGATTCCCTTCTTGCACTGCTTATTCCCTAAAGGCTCGGGTGTCAAAGGGAGCTGGAGCTTCGGAGAAGGTTGGTTCTATCTGTGTTACTGAAAGAGATTGTTTAGAATGTTCTTGGCAAGTTGAAGGAGAGGAGGAGGGGAAAGAGCAGGAAGCCAGAGGCTGGCCAAAACCCACAGTGTGACTCTTATCTGTAAATCCCTGTGTCTCCATCCTCCGTCCTTATGAGTCAAGTCTCATAAATTCTTCACTGCTTGCTTCCACGTTTTATGGTACTTTTAACACGTGAGAATGGCCTGAACTTCATGCTGAGGTTGCCATGATGTGGGTGAGAGGTGACCCTGGAACATGCCAGTGTTCAAGGAAACTGGTGGTTATAAGTAGCAGGAATCTTGGCCAAGAGTTGAGTCAGGGCTGTCAACATGACTGGAATTTGTAGGCATTCTGTGCAATGCTACATGTGTCCCAGGGACAGGGAGGCTCCAGGTAGAGGCTTGGTCATGTGATTTTTTTTCAGCAGCATTGCACAAGCCTTACTTTTCATTGTTCAGAGCAAAGTCCTTGCAGGATTGGTTGCACAGAGCTAAATAAATTTCCCCTGGACACACACCAGATTTATCTCTAGAAATACAGGCTTCTAGACACTTCTGGTTTTGGTGTAGTCATTCTGCCTTGTCTTCAGATTCTGGATAGGTTACTGGTCAAAGACAGGCTGAATGCTTTACTCTTTATTTCTATGTTCTTAATCTGACAGGCATTTGGGCTGAACTTTGATTAGAATTGGGGAAGGTTAGGTGGCTGAAGTATTAGACATGTTCAGGATTGTCATAAGTAGTAGAACTCGGACCAAAAGAAATACATGCTTTTTCTGACCATTGGAGGTGTTCAAATGTGAACTAAAACACAGCTTTGTGGGAATAAAATAGGACCCTGAGATTTCACCAAATCACTATAGTATTGCTAAGTTAAATAAAATAGCTGTATTAGATAAACTTATATGTTCCCTCATTCCTGAAATTGTTCAATATGCCAAAAAAGCCACCTTAAAATATTATGGCATTGAATTTTTGGACATATGTCTATACATTTTTAGGGTATTTTTTTGTCACAAGATGGCTGTTTATTGATTTTTGCCTTTGTGTGAATATCATTTTAATGTTTGATTAATACCAACAGTAGCCTCAACTTTGTTGATCAACTTTGTTAATGTTTTTATACATGTCTTTATCAGGGTTAAATCTGTGTTCACATCAGATAACTCAGGACTGTGGGAGTATTCTATTGGCTGTGAAGTTTGTTGCTTTAATTGTAGCTGAGTTAATCTGTAGAACCGAACAATTATACTTCCATCTGTCTTTAGGGTTTATAACTGGTATAAAATAAGCAAATAGTGTAAAACACTTGTGCCTATGTGTGCAGCTCAAAGTTTTATTGATAATAAAAGAGAGATAGAGAGAGAGAGAGACATGCTCACTTTTGTGCCTGGGAACAGATCTGTTTCTAACCTTTGGTTTGAACAGGAAGTGAGAGAGGTGAAATGAGGCCTGGTTTTGTGGCAGACCAGAGCACTCCGTGTTCCTAAGTGTGGTATGCAGGTTTCATGTCTGTCTAGCTTCTTGCTCCTTTGAATAGCTGGCCTTTGAAGTCCTAAAAACATAGATTGGTAACAAGCAACATAAAGAGTGGGCAAATATTTGGAAAATCCAAACTCTGAGAATAGCCTGTTTAGGATAATTATACTCAGGCAGTATTATAACAGTATTTTAGTTCCCACCTGAATTACAGTTTTACTAATAAAATTCTCACATAACAGTAATTGAAAAGTCTCATCTTTACTTGTAATTTTAGATAGAACTATTATTGTATTTCTAACCATTAGGGTATCACTAAGTACTATCATTTAGGTGGCAGTCCAGCCCTTGATGGGTCTTTGTTTTTTGTAATTACATGTGAGTATCAGAAGAAAGAATTCTTAATATAGTTTTGGTTATTTACTGGATCAATACATTTGAACAAAAATAAACCTTTTATTCTGTTGTATGCTGTCATTGAAGATACATATTAATATGTACAGTGTCTTATTTTCAATCAGAAATAAAAAATGCTTTAGAATGAGATGAAGGTGGTTCTATTTAAACTGTGGGGAATATTATAGAATCTTCTGTTCACCAAGACTATATTGTTTTTTCCTTTCCAGAAAACAAAAGAAAGCAAATTTTGTTGAATAGTCCCAACAGGAAGATATATGTGAATAATTTTGTATATTTAGGAATACATGAATTCAAAAAGGTACTCTGCATTACTGGTATATTTATCTCCTTCCTTTTTATGTCTGGTACTTGATTTTGAACTCAGGGCCTTGTGCTTGGCTAGGCAGATGCTATACATTTCAGTCATGTCCCCAGCCAAGAATATGCTAATATGAATGTTATACTTTCGTTGTAACTCTCAGCATATAATGCCAGCATAGTTTTGGGGGAATATAATTTTGAAACACTGACTTCATCTAATTTGTTATAATAATTATAGGACAGTAATAATTTAATATTTTGGTGTCAGGATATAAGACTTGCAACACTAGAAATTGCTAGACTGTATAGCTAATAAACCTGGGTTGACTTTAGCTATTTTTTATTTTATTTTATTTAAGGCCAAATTATTATGCCATACTCCATATTCAGGTCTTTGAAAAAAATTGTGGCCTTTCATTGATCAAAACATATTTATAGATATTTATAAAATTTTTAACAAAGTGTGCATACTTATAAAGCATACAGAGGAAATATATACAGATTTTAAATAAATCCCTACAAATCTTTGTATCCGTGTAGACACAAAAGTTATAAAAATAAGGACAATTAAATATATCCTGTTAGAAACTCAATTTTCTCCCACATCTCTTGCTCTCATTCTGTCTCTGTCTCTCTGTCTCTGTCTGTCTCCCTGCTAGACACAAGGTACACACTTACACTTATGCTCTCACATCTGCCTTGGTTCACTTCTTTTTTGAGACTCTGATCCTACACACATGGCTAAGGTCAAAACGTTCTTTTTAAGAGCACACTTTCATAATGCCTTGAACTTGTTTTTCTTCAACAGAGGAAAACAACCCTCATGCACCTGGACAAACAAAGGTGTTCCTTCCAAAGCAGACTTTCAGAATCATTAATTCTGGCTGAGAAATGATTCTGAAAGTTAAGTGGACTTTCACGCATCAGGTTTTATAGCATTGACAAATGGCCGATCTGTGATTTGCCTCTCCCTGGTTTTCATCTTTGCTGTCTGTGTCACCTGCATTGCTGCCCAGCTTCCTCTGAAAGCTTTGGCTGTCCTTGGAGCAAGTGAGCCCAGACAGCACTCCGGGGTTCTGCGGCCTTTTGGTGGCATGCTGGGTCAGCTGGCTGAGGTGCTGGACACTTCTGCCCACACATAGTGCAAGGTAAGGGGAGGGATGGTAAAGGTGAAGTCTACAGGTGTAATTTTTAAATTAATTTGGATGCTGGAGATACAGAAAGAACTGATATGACGTATAGTGAGCTGTAAGAAACAGCTTGAAGGTGAGGAGAGAAATTGAATTTAGTACGAGGATGGGGGTTGCAGTGTCCTTGAGTGAAGTGGATGTTGGTGAGAGATGAGGCAAGTTAGATATGAAAAACATATCTAACATTGTATTTTTGCATTTTTAGCATAATCACAGCTGTAATGTTAAAAAAAATAAGTGAAAAGGAAAATCTTAAAAGGATCAATAAATTTTAGTTTGAAATTCTTAATATACTACTGTAGTCATGGTAGTTCTGCATTATGAATGGTTATCACAGAAGCTGGTCAGAGTTTGGCTCATAGAAAAGGAAAGGGACGTGATGAGACCTGAAAAGTCATGATGAAGAAGGGAGGGATGAGCTGGGGTGAGCAGCTTTCCCTTTTATATTGGGAAGAGGGATCTTTCCAGCAATAGACCTTTCTCTTTCTGTCTCTTTTCCTCTCCCCTTTTCTCTTTTAATTGCTTCCCTTAGATGACATATTTCTGTATCAGTAGGGAAATTATTCAGTAATTGTAAGTGAACATAGAGGAGCACATACAAATTGCTGTCTGCTGCTACAGAACTCGAACATAGGCTCATGATTTGATTTTATAAAAAACCCTATCAGTGCAAATTATGAACATATAGTTACAGATGAATCAACATGACGTGCTTCTATCCATGCAAAAGCAACAAAAAATGTTTGCACGGTGGACTGGGGTAATGTTGACACTTGCCTGACAGATGTTTGACACTGGAACTTTGGTTTTGTGTGGCAGAATATTTACTTACTGGAAATGCATAGAAAATATGCAAATTTCTGCCCCCGTAGAGTAGACCTAACAGCTAATGAAGAACTTTGATAAATCTTAACAATGATTATAATTTGAAAGACTCAGAATCTCAACAGTAGACCAGCCATGGAAAGGGTAGAATTCCACCCTTACTTCTATCCATTTGGGCACTCGTGCACAGCACAGCGACTTTATGTCACAGTCAGGTGAGAAAGGACTTAAAAACCAAGGAAGTGTTGGTGACACGTGCATTTTGTTTTCAAATGCGGCCTGTGGAATTCTAGGTCGCTGATTTGGAAAAACAAATGAACTTGGGTTAGCAGGAACACAGATAGGTTGCCAAAAATATTAATCCAGAGTATTTCCGGAGGTATACTTTGGGATTGGCATAGGTGACCAATAATGCCTGGTGATATCAAGCAAGGTAGGGGCCTACTTAAAGTCAGTGGGATTTTTTTTTTTTCATTTGTTCTCTTTTGGGCAGTACTAGGATTAGAACTAAGGGCTTTATACTTGCTAGGCAACTTGCTACTTGAGCCACACCACCAGCCCCTTTTACCTTAGTTATTTTTTTTCAGACAAGATCTTGTTCTTTTGTACAGGTCCTGCAATCCTCCTATCTCCTCTTGCAGCTGAGATTACAGGTGTACACCATCACCTCCAGCTTGTTGGCTGAAATGAGGTCTTGCTAACATTTTTCATGGACTGGCTTCTAATCGCAATCCTCCAGATCTTCACCTCCCAAGTAGGTGGGATTACAGATGTGAACCACCATGCCCAGCCATCAGTGGGGTTCTTTACACCAGAAGATGGACGCTAAAGAAGTTAGATGCTTTTCCCCATCACAGTGTCTCTCACGGACCTGCCTCCTTCATCTCTCACCATGCTTCTCTTTTCTAATAGAATACTTTACTTTCATTTAGTTAAAAGTTTATTGTTCTCCTAAGGGGGTTTGTAACCTATAAGTATACATTTATTCATCTGCACATTTGTGTGATTAATTACACTTGTAAAATTCGTGTTTAAAAAGAGCGTGCACTTCTCTTAAGCCAGACATTGGTTTAAGTGCTTGACAGATAGTAATTTTCTAATCCTTTCAGTAGCCCTGAAAAGTGACCTTCATGTTTAGGACAGAATCTAAAGTCATGTTGAAAAAGTCTGTGATCTAATTCTGTGACACTTACTGTGGTCTGTGTCATGGAACTAAGACACACAGGAATACGGAGGTGGTGATGTGTTATTTTTGTTGTCCCTGTGTCTGGCATAGGACCTACTTCACCATGCATTTTTATTTAGGGCACAGAGGCAGCCTGTGTAGTGACCGTTAACCTCAGCTCTGGGTCCAAACTCCCTGGGTTCAGTGCCATCTTTGCTTCTCACAGGCTGCGTGATTTGGGACAAGTTACTCAAATCATCTGAGGTTCAGTTTCTTCAGTTTGTGAAATGTGTGGAGTCGCAACACCCACTTCAAAGAATCGTCAGCCAGATTAAGTAAATTATTATTCTTAAAATTCTTAGCAGTGTGGCCAGCACATTTTAAACACAATGCAAGTAATAAAATGCCCAGGCAAAAATTTGACTATTCAGGACTTCTCCGAAGGAAAGCACTTATTTTGTTGATGAAATTATGAGCCATGACAATGACCAGGAGAAGAGCTTGTACAACAAAAGTACAGCGAGTGACACCCTCATAGGTTTCTTCCCCTCCCTCAGCAGCCACAGGTCTAACTTCCTGCCTGTTGTGGAACTGCTGGTTACTAGCTCCGCGGGAGAATTGACTGAATATGAAAACTTTCGGTTTGTGAAAAACATCTGGAATTAAAAAAAAAAAAAAAAAAAAAACTTGTCTACAACCTTTTAAGCAAGTTCTTAAAAAAACAAAGAAAAAAATCCCTCAATACTGCCTTAGGTGGTATAAATAAAAGAGAGGGTCCACACCTTGGGAAGTAATATTTTTGACATACTTCATGCTGGCAGGATGACAGCTGGAATACTGTGTTCTGCCCAGGACACCATCATTTTAGGAAGGACATTGACCATTTAGAGGACCAGAACTCTGGGGATCATGTGAAAACAGAGGGAGTGGGTCTGTAGGGAGTAGCCTGCAGAAGAAGAGACAGACTGACTGCAGCTGAAACACCTGACTCCAATTATTCACAAGGTTGCTATTTAAAAATAGATGCCCTATGTGTTTGTCTAGAAAAAAAAGCAGAATCAATACATTGACAAGAACATGCATATTTGGAGTTAATATTAAGAGGAGGAAAGTAATGGGGCTAGCCTGTCATTCTCCTTAACCATGGGTACCAATGATGGGTTTTGCAGGAATGCTGCAAGAATCACAATTAACACTTAGATTCGATTATATTCACTAAAATCAAGTTTAACTATCTATATCTTTATTGGGCTTGAGCAGTCATGAAATTTTCAATCCCTGAAAAATTCTTTCAATTTTTTTTTCTTTTTTTGGCAGTACTGGGGTTTCAACTCAGGTCCTCGAACTTGGTAGGCAGGAGCTCTACCACTTGGGCTATGCCCCCAGTTCTTTTCTCTTTGGTTATTTTGGGATAGGGTCTCACTGTTTATGCCGAGCAGCCTGGATCTTCCTATATGTGTTCCCACATAACTGAGATGACAGGCACCAAACACCACATCCAGCTTTTTACTGGTGGGGATGGGGTTTTACAGGCTTTTTGTCCAGGCTGGCCTCGAACCATGATTCTCCCAATCTCCACCCCCAGAGTAGCTAGGATTCCTTGAATTGAGCCACTGAAACCTATACTCATTCAGATTTTAAGGCCATTAAAATGACTAAAATAATTTCATGCACTTTCGTCCACCTTGACAATGAAAAGAGCATGAATTTCTGCAAGTGTCTCACTTTCATCCAGCCTACTTTTGAAATCTTATTTATGGATTAAACAATGAAAATGAATCAAGGGAAACACAGTGATAGAGTGTTCTGTCAAATTTCAGAAATTCCTCTAATGGTTTTTGAGAATTTTTTATATGTATTTCCACAAAAATAGTGTGTTAAAGAACTAGTTGAGGGCTAGTGGAGTGGCTCAAAGCAGTCTGTGTGCCTGCCTAACGAGCACAAGGGCCCTGAGTTCAAACCCCGTTATGCCAAACAACAAACAAACAAACAAAAATCTTAGTTGGAAATTACATGACCTTGGGGTTTGATCAGGGGAAATTCTTCCTGCTCCTGTCCTTGTTCTCTCCCGGCTTCCAGTCTCCAGGGGAGAGGAATGTGTATCTTTGACTGTTGTCTTTGGATAATATTTGCCATTCATAGAGTAGATGAAGGTGTCATTATAATGACTGAGAAAAATGAAGATGGGACACAGAATACAAGACAGTCATGGTTAGCCTTTTGAACTGCTTCTGTGTTTTATCGGCATGTTTCTCTTTCCATAGTTCCTTCTTGTGCCTTCAAATAAATTCTCTTTGTGTGTGTGTGGCTTTATATACGTTAGTTCTTAAAATTCCTTTGTCAAAATATTGGCTTTTATTGTATTAAGATTACTAAATTTCAGGTATTTGATTTTTTCCTATCTCAGCAGTGTTTTATAATTTCTTTAGAAAAGCAATGAAATGAGTTTCCTAATTTTACATTTTCTTAATAGGAGAGGGATATTTTAAATTTCACTTTACAAACTTAGACAAATAATGTATGTATTTCTACAGAGAACAGACTCTGGAAAAAAGAGGATTATCTAAATCCAAAATTCATAAGGCACATTCATGTTCTTCTCTTTCTTCGTGTTGGACAGCATGAGTTTTTGTAATGTATTCTAATACACTGTAGTCCTCCCAAGCCATTCAAATCAATTATAATCCTTTTTTGAGATGCAGGTCTTGCCATTGTAGCCCAGGCTTGCCTTGAACTCTTGATCTTCCTGGCTCAGTCTCCCAAGTGCTGGGATTATAGGCCTATTGCCACAATGCCCAGCTCGAATCATAAATTCTTGAGGTTCTTTGAAACTGAAATGGATATATCTTAGGAGTTGTTCCTTGAAGTTCACTTCGTCCTGGCTGGCTGAGTGGCATCTGCTGTTTTCCTAAAGTCTGAATGACTAGGGTTTGGGATGGACTGTCTCACCCATGTTTCATCTTATGGAGTGTTTCCTTCCTCTTATGACCTGTTAAATTGTGGAGGAACATCACAACTCAAACCATGTCATTTAAGTATCATTGTTTTAATTTTTGATAAAAGATTTAAGTACAGTTGAGAAGATGAAAGAATGTAGTTATGTATATATATAATAATATGTACATTTGGGTGGTTTTTGTAGTGTTCCAAACATGGAAGTGTATGTGACGTGCAGTAATAGTGACATAATGCCAATGGTTCACATTGTGAATGTTTCCCGTGTGGAATGATTTCAAAAGTAGTTGAATGAGCATCACCAAAAGGTGGTGCTCCAATTAGTGGAATATTTTCTAAAATAAAAAGACACCCCCCTCAAACCTTTATTTGTAAAATGACAAGATCACGGGGAAGATGTCATCTGTGGTGACATTGGTATCATGAATCATTACCTTTTCTATTCTGTCATTATGAGTCTCTCGCATGGACTCTCCATTAGGATTTCTGAGAAAGTGACTGCCATTGATTGCACAAATAAGCCTATCTTTAAGCAGTGGTTTTTGAGGACAATTGCGTTCTGCTGCTTAATATTGCTTTGATGAATATGGGTTAGGAAAACTGCCTAAAGGCAGCGGACTTCTGATTTCTTTCTTTCGTCTTCTGTTGTATTGGGCTGTGCGCTCTTATTTTTAACCTTTGACAGAGTGCTACGACTCCCAGACCTTCTTCAAATGCTTAGGCTTGTAAAGGTACAGGGGTAGCGCTTCTGAGATCAAGAGCGCTCTGGATGCAAGGCCGTCAGGATGTGAATGTGCTCTTGGTCACATCTGTGTCTTTGAACCTCCGTGACATGCTCTTCTAAACCAAGAGCAATTTCACCCAGCTAACCCCATGGGGTGGACAAATAATGTAAGTAATACTCTAGGCTCAGCTCAGATGGGAAGGCAGGTATTGGTGAATGAATGAGTGAATGCTTTCCTGGGCACCAAGTGCATGCAGAACACACGGGGAGGGAGAATTAGAAAGAGAAAGTGGGTATACGTAATTTTGAGCAGGACAGAGTATTTATTTTTTTTAATGGTCACTGTTCATTTTTTTTTATCTCCATCATTTTGGTTTCTCATTTTGTTACACATAGGATTGAAGCTTCCAATCCGAGTTGCTAATTCTTTATGTTTTTCTGACATCCGCTCGGCACCCAAATGCCAACATCTGCTGGATTTGGCTGTGTGTTTTCCAGCTTGAACTCTCAAACACCCCCAAATGTTTTTAAAATTGATTTGTGTACATTTTCAAAATAACCTTCCTTTGAGATCTCAGTTTTATGTGAACTGTAGTTAAACCCTTTTTTCCATGACTTGTAGCATATGGTATTTAACCATTTGCTAGTGTTGCTTTCTCAAATAAACATATTTGTGCAAAGGCATTTAAGAGAGGAAGTCCTCCCAGGTGACCCCACTGCTCAAAATGCTTTAAAGGTTTAAATGTGCAAGGATCAGCACTGTTCCATGTCTTTCAAAGAAGAAGCAGTGAGGGCAATATAGCCTTTCTGACTCTTGATCCAAAAGTGTCTGTCCCTAACAGAAAAAAATCAGACCAATTAGTATTGACCCTGTAGGTTTTTTTTTTCTTTTAACATCTGTTGCATGATGACACATAAAGGTTCAAGAGACACATAAATCTGGGATTGGAATTTTCCATAAATTGTGCCCTTCAGATCATTTTTCACCTTCTAAATCATCCAGTGCATTTCTCACAGCATTTATCTCATCCAGATGATCACAAAGAAAGGCACTAGCATCCTTCAATTGCATCTTTCCTGCAACAAATTCATACTCACATTGGCACACAGGTCGCCTCTGCCGGTCACAGCTTCTGCAGACTTCAATTGTGTTAGCCGCATCATAAACACAGCTGCACACATTTAGAAAGTGATTATGGATGTCATTTGTAAATCAGAAATGTTTGTCGCAGAATAGTTGGAAAATTGCTCCAGATCCTACAGTCGATCTATGGCCAAGTCGTCATCATTGCCCTGGTTTTCCAGTGCAGTAGTCTGTGCTTTTCCCAGGAAATCAGGTAATCATACCTAATTGCAAGTGTGCAAACCCTGATCTTTTCAACCGTAAATTATGAAATAATTTCGGAACTGGCAAGACGATTAAGTGTATGAGTGCAGTGTTTGTAGTCACGTGATAAGTAGCAAGCTGGGTAGTAGGGCTCAAGAGTGAGATTTTGTGGGGGATTTGGATTTAGACACAGAGGGACTCAATCTTGTCCCTACTAATTTCCAGACTTGTGGTCTTGGGCAAAGCACTGAACTCGCCAAACTCTGACTCCTTCATGGATAAAGAATAAAATGGTTATACTGTTACTGCAATGTTTGGATGAGATTGAGAGATGCCGTGTAATGTAAAGTGCCTGGCACAATACAAAATGCGTGATTTGGAAAATGCTGAAAGGGTTGAGTACCCCTTATCTGAAATGCTTAAGACCAAAAATGATTTCAAATTTCTTTACTTTAGTGGGGGGATTTGGAACGCTCACATAAACTTAATGCAATGCCTGGAGGATAGGACCCGAGTATAAGCATGAACTGCTTCACATTTCTTATACACCTTGTACTCATGGTCTGAACATTACTTCACACAGGAAGTTTAGGGTACCAGTTTTGAAAGTGACCTCATCATGTGAGGTCAGTTGAGGAATTTTCCACTTGTGATGTCATGTTGATGTGAGGGGTGCTCTATCTGTGTCAACAACAACTTCTCCTGAAAGGATGAAAGAAAATGATCATTTAAACCATTTCAATATTTGAAGACATGTGTTAACATTCTGCTAAAACTGTGGGACAGTTAGTCGGGTACATGCCTATAATCCCAGCATCCAGCAGGCAGAGGCAAGAGGGTTCTCAGTTCACAGTTAGCCTGGGTTATATCCAAGACACTGCCTCAATGACATCAAAAAACTATGGGATGTCAGCAGGTGGTAATGAGAATATAGACAATGTGTTAGTCCTCAGGCTGTTTATTTTTAACAGTGGGGCAATTTTATCTTTAAGAAAATGAAAGAAACATAGAACTAAAGACTAATGTAAAATTTCATACAAGTGTGATTTATTTTGAAGTGTTTGAAACAATTCTTGGTGTGATCAAGAATCTGTCTGATTTTCTGTTTTCTCCAAATAGAAAATATTTATGTTTAGGGAGCTGTTCTTTTGCTTATTCACCAGTCACGAGCCTCCAGTGAAAGGCAGATACTGATTGCTTTGGAAGATGATGTGAGCATTTCATCTTTAGGAAAACAGCCAAATCCGAGGGTTAGAAACAAATCTGAGAAAATTACTTCCACTCCGGAAACTTTATCAAAGCTACTACGTAAAGAAATTTGTGTTCTCGGTGCTTAAACATTTCCCATGGAATGAACTACTTAATGATATATAGGACAATTGATAATATTTTTTATATTTCTAGCTTGGGTAGCACTGAAAGCAGCCAGGACAGTGGCAGTGTGTGTCCCCATGTTCTGAACACTGGAGGTTCATCAGAACCCTTGTCTCTGTTGTCCCCAGGCCTGCGTTCTGGCAAAGGTTGGTACACACAAATGGCTGTTGGCCATGCAGAGATGTGGTGGTCTACAAGTGCTGCAGGAGACAAGATCCCAGTGGCTTGGAGCATTCCTGCTGTGTGTTAACATTCTTGGGTCACCTACATTCTCTACCAGTGGTTCATCTGAATGACACAGGCCCTGCCACTCATGCTCTCTGTGGCGCCCTCTGATGGGCCTCCCAGATATTACAGCCTTGGAAATTTCCACATTTGTCTCAGACAAAAATAGTAAGAGAAGGGCCTGTCACTAAGTGTGGGACCTGCCCTGCACTGTTCACCCTTGCATTTACTCCTTCTTTAGGAAAATAACAAATTATCTGAAAAAGATCAGAAAACCGGCATGCATTTAGGAGAGGAGAGGGAGTAATCACTGTGAAAAGATTTTTGAACCCTCAGTGCTTTGGTTAGGGGAAATGGGATGAAGGTAAACTCCATGTTGAGATGAGGTGGCTGATGTATAACCCTGGGCACAGGTTCTGAAAGACTGCTTTAAGTATGTAATGTAGGAGTCACAATACTGCTGGAAATTTAGAAGGTGGTGTTCATGACAGTGATTAAAGAATGAAAAAGAAAAATCAGAAACTGTTATTACACAGCTTCAATACTATACTGAGAAGGTCCTTTTGTGTTTACGTTTCTTCCTTTCCTAACACATGAGAGGGGGGAGGAGAGAGAGAGAGAGAGAGAGAGAGAGAGAGAGAGAGAAGCCCTGTAAAAATGTCTGCATTCAGTGAAACTTTTCTGCAACAAATGAAACCCTGTCCTTTCTGGGCCCTGCTGATACCTCTTCCAGGGAGGAAGGAAGAACTCATGGTTCTTCGTGAAGCATGTTCACAAACTCTGTCCTTTCAAAAGAGATCAGGGAAATATCTGCTAAGAACAGCTTGATACAGGTGGAGCATCTCTAATCTGAAAAACCCAAACCCAAAATGCTTCAAGACTTTCTGAGCCTCGCATCAGAGCTCAAAAAGCTTCTGATTTTGAGTTTTGGGGTTACAGATGCCCACTTGGTCAAGTCCAGGCAAATATGCCCAAATCTGGAAAAACACCAAATCCAAAATTGTTCTGATACTAGTATTTCAGATAAGGGCTACTCAACCTGCCTATTCTCTGCTTCCGATAAACACCAGGCTTTAAATAAAGCCTCTGGATTTGAACAAGTTTTTCCTTTCTCTGAAGAGGAATTGTCCATTTTATTTTGGTATTTGGGGACAAATTACCGAAGTTTTTCATTATTTGACTGGGGGCAGGGTGTATTATTTTACCAATGGACTGCAAAAGCAAAGTGCTACACTGGAAGGAGGGTCTCCACAACCACAGAAGTGAGTAGAGCTGAAATGGGCTGCTGTATAGGAACTTAGCATTGGACCCTGAAATACAGCATCCTTTCCTGCTGTGTATGCAAATATGTGCTGTGGCTTTACTCCCTGAACTCCTCAGTCCTCTAATTTTAGTACTTAAAAGCACAAGTTCACTAAACTTGAACTTGGTTGTGTTGCCATGAAAATAATATTTATGGTCTCATTTTGTTGAACATGAACCCATGTTCTTATTCAGGGCTATAGCTTATTCCTCAGTTCCAGGTGTTTCACTCTTTCTGAACTGTAGTTACTGCCTCAATATTTAAAATTTTGGCTTTTTGGAGAGAGATACTTTGCATCTCTATTTCTATCCTTGTAGTTCTGAGAGTGACATATCCCTCAGATTGTCCCATGTTTTGGGGGAATATTATCTGTCCATCTTTGTTACTATCTCACCATCAACTTTGCATATTTATATGTTGTCCATCTATTATTCTGTCTGACACAGGTCGATTTTATGTTTTGAAAATGTAAGATGTATTATGCGATGAGACTATAGGGAGAAAGAATGGACCAAAAGAAAAGGCTTTGTAGATTTCAATTTCTGCAGAGTTTCCTCATGAAAGTTTATTTGATGATTTGGGGGGTTGCTCACAGAGGTGTTATTCTGTATGTGGGTTCCTGTTGAGGAAGAGTTTCTGTCATTGGGACGATGAGGAACCCGAACATATCTGATGTAATGCTGGACATGAAAGACTTCAGTTTTACTGGTCCATGGCCTTTCTGAGCGTATTTCCTCTAAGATGGGGACCCTTGAGTTGCTGCTACATCCCAGGGGCTGAGTGTTATACTGCCTTTCAATAGAGACTGGACAGGAAGCACACATGCACACACCACTGCTGCTCAGACATACGTGTAGCTGTCATGTTTCTAAATTTTCTGATATTTGACTATTTCAATTCCTTGAAATTCAGTTGAAGAGCATACAACAAACTAAGAGAAATTATGAAGTAAAAGATAACACATGAGGCTTTGTGTTCTCTTGAGAAGAATGTATTGGTTTGTTAAATCAGTTTAGTAATACATTTTGCAACCACTGTAAGGTTGCTCTGTTTCTGCTTCCTGAAAATTAAAACAAAAATTTTAAAACAAGTGAGATTTAGTGGTTAGGTGACCTTCCTTTAAGAATTAATCCTCAAGCTTGTTTGGAGTGTAGTAATTTAGCAAATTTTTGTTTGTTTGTTTGTTGATTTCTGACAAATCCTTTGCCAGAAAGCAGTGATAACGTGTGCATGCTGATGAAATGTTTGAGTTCGAAGTTTTTCTTTATAGGTGAAGAACTTAAGGTGAAGGTTGAATGACTAGTCCACAGTCACACAGAAGTCACCCTCTCTATCCTTCTTGCTATTTCTCACTTCACCGAATCCTTAAGTACCCCTTTCTATGCCAATAAGCAAAAAATTTAATCTATAAACCTTATTAAACTTTCAGTATGTTTCTAGATTATATGATATGACAGAATTTTTGTTTGTTTGTTTTGGTGGTATTGGGGCTTAAACTTAAAGCTTTGCACTTATTAGACAGGCGCCCTACTGCTTGAGCCACATCTCCAGCCATTTTTTCTCTGGCTATTTTGGAGATTGGATGTACTTATGCCGGGCTGGCCTGGAATTGTGATCGACCTGATCTCAGCCTCTGGCATAACTTGGTATGACAGGCACATGGCACTGCACCCAGTTATTGGTTGAGCTGGGATGGGGGGAAGGAATCTCATAAACTTTTTGCCCAGGTTGGCCTTGAACCATGGTCCTCCCTATCTCAGCCTCCCAAGTTGCTGGGATTACAGGTGTGAGCCTCTGGCACCAGGCTGGCAATTTTTAAAAAACAGGAAGAAGGGGCAATAATATGGCATTAGTCCAAAGGGTACGGCCTGTGAAGGTGAGTGAGTCCTCTGGGCCTGTAGTATTGCAGAGTGTCTATTGCTAACAAAACTGTAGTGACGATATTTAAACGTTAAGAGGACAGATCTTATGTGAAGTGTTCTTATCAGGAGAAAATAGTAATAAAGACGGGAGGAAGTATTTGGAGGTGATATTCGGAGGTTTATGGCAGAGACTACAGCACTGTTTTCAACAGGTAGTAAACCTTATCTTATCAAGTTGTATACAGTAAACATTCATAGCTTTTCCTCTGCCTCTCAAGTGGTTCAACAATAAAGGAAGAGGCTTAATTATTTTTCTTTTCTTCACTTTATCCATGTTTTCATAAATATTTGGAGTACAAATTTCTGAGTTTATTTAGCCTGCTTTTGGAACCACACATTTTTAATTCTGCAATGTATTTTAAAACCAACATTCAATTTAGTATCATGTCATTTACTAATTAAACTTGTTCTTGAAACTTAGGTGAATGGTTATTGAAAAAAAAAAACATCTCATAGCATTTGTGTGTGTGTGTGTGTGTGTGTGTGTGTGTGTGTGTGTACAGGGAGTAGAAAACCCAAGTAAATAGGATGCACATGTTAGTAACAGAAGTCTGTTGTCAGGCTGAGTGTGGTGGACCACTCCAACAAGACCAGCACAGCACTTGGGAGGCTAAGGATGCAGGATCATGAGTTCAAGGCCAACTTGAACAACATAGCTCATGACTACTTCATGTGGACCAGGATGACGATGGGTGTTTGTGGTGGTGCAAACTTAGCAATTGCTTCTACTGACATTTTCATGATCCCTGTTCAGAGAGGGAGCATAGTCTACTGCCAGAGACGGGGAAAGCTAATACAAATAAAATCATATGGCATGTAAAGGGGGCGTTGTGCGCAGTGCTGTGAGAACCTATGTGCAGTTCCGACTGAAACAAGACCCAAAGGAAAATCAGAAATGAAACTTCTACAATATCATCAAGAGTGGGCTCAAAATAAATGTGAGCCATTGGTGTCTTTCTCTTACTGAGTTAACATGATATTGGTGTGGTGAGATTTATTGCATGGGGATTATATTTTCAATACTAACAAGTAATTGTTAGTCAGTTTGTAAAGAGCAAAGTGCCTCTACTTCTCTCATGGATTAACAATTTAAAAACATCTTTTATTCCACATAAATGTGAAAAAGAATCCACTTATAAAGGATTGAGGGTTGCATATTTAAACACATTTTAATAATTTGTTACATTGGGGAATGTTATAACAAGACTTCAGTTATTCATTTGATTTAAACAATATTTTTGTAGCACCTACACACTGGTGCTGAGGTACAGTGGTAAGCAAGTAGACCAGCCTACATAGGGCTGAACTCCACCTCCACATTCTCCTATTTTAGAACAGCACCGACAGGAGCAACTTCTACTTCTCATCTATCATGAGAGATCCCGAGAATTCCAGTGGCTTTCTTTCCCCTGTGGAGTCCATTACTGATGTTGATGGTCTGTGACTAGCATTCGTATCCAGGTTTATGAAAAATATCTCTCTGCTGTTGAGTCAAATCTTGAGAATACCCAGTTCTTTTAAAAACAGTTTTATTATTTTTTAAAATTAGTGTACATTGGTAATATAAAGAGGTTTTGTTGTGATAATTTCATACGTGTGTACAGTGTACCTTGAACAAATTTATTCCCTCCATTGTATTTTCATTCCCCCTTCTTCATCTCCACTTTCTAAACAGTGTTTGGTGGGTTTCCTGATGCTGTCTTCATATGTGTGTGTAGCATACTTATTTTCTTCCCCTCTCAGAATTTCTTCCCCTCAACCCCACTGATCCCCCAGTTCCATCCCCCTTTCACATTCATCTCCTGTCCTCATCATCATTGTCCTCATCGTCATTTTAGGTTTTAGGTCTAGTATCCACAAATGAGCAAGAACACGTGACACTTGGGTTTTTGAGCTTGGCTTATGTCACTTGATGTGATGATTTCCAGTTCCGTCCAATTTCCTGCAAATGACATCATTTCATTTTTCTTTGTGGATGAGTAATATTCCGTGGTGTGTGTGTGTGTGTGTTTTGTGTGTGTTTTCTTTATCCATTCACCAGTTGTTAGGCATCTTGGTTGATTCCACAGTTTAGCTATGTAAACAGAACTGTAATAAACCTAGTTTTATTTAGCAATATGCTATCCAACAGAATTTAGGCTTGTCTTCTACATTAAGGAATTCATTTAGGGTAAGTTATTATACTAAAGTTGTGGACTCCAAGCAACCCCATTGCTTTTGATAAGCTGTTTTGTCCTTCTGGTTATTCAATTCCTGTAAACAAAGTATAGCAAGGTCAAAAATTGTCTGGGAGGCAGGGCATACAGATGGTAAGAAAGTGACTATTATAGTGGACAGACTCTAGACTTGGGTCATTAAATTTGAGTCCAATTTCTGGATCTGACTCCTGCTAGCTAGTAGACCATGGAGAAGTCTCTTAACTAGATCCATCTGTTTCCTCCTTTTCTGACAATAGTGAGTATGTGCACTCTGCTTAGATAATGTAAGGATCTCATGAGAAATAGACATTTTAAAATTGTAGTATATACACAAAGCTAGAAATGGCCAAATTTTAGATGGCAAGCATAGTGTAATCATTCTTCCTGTCGTTTACCATGTAGGGCTGGGTCTGAAAAGCAGATTAGATAAGGGGAACTGGACCTTGTCTTCCTGTCCCCTATCATTGGTATTTCTGATATCCTACTCCAGATTGCAAAATCAAAATCAGCAGGTTAACATGATCCTCCCATGACTGTACATAAATTCTCCTAAGCCCCCGGCTAGGCAGATTTCTATTCTGATCATTTCAAGCAAGTGAATGAATGAATGAATAAGTAAGTAAGTAAGTAAATAAATAATAAATACACACATCTCTTGGGGACATTAAAGTTACCGTAGCAACAGCAGCTCTATGTTTTAGCATCACCTGGGAGAATGGGAGGTGGAGGGGAGAGAGGTTATACTAAATAACATTCTGCTTTCTGTTCCCAAGAACCGTTTTTGGGGTCAAAGGTTCATAGTACATTATCAGTCCCCTGAGCCCACCAGTGTTCAAAAATATTTTGTGGGTTTTTTCCCTCAACTTTATGGTACTTAAGTTAGACTTCTCATTATTAGAATAGCAGATCAAACATGACTGACAGTTCTAGTGTCTTGGATTAAGGGAGGAAGTACTTAGTCAGAGGCACTGGGAGTTTATCAGGAGACATGAAGACTTCAGATCCAGGATCGCAGTTTCCAGTCACCTTCGCTTTCTGAGGGTTGCTTTACTCATCCTGTTCCAGGTTCCATGAGATGAATATTCTCAGGGGATCAGTGTGTTTTTACAAAATATACTGCACTAAAACAATCCATTTTGCTCTTTTTCTCATGTAGAGGAAAATCAAGAATCTCAACATAAAGATTGTTTGCATATTTAAAACTTGGAACCAATTCTTCACATACCTAGGTGGTTTCTCTTTAATGGCAAATTAGTGCTCAATTCTAGATGTGGCAAGGTTTAGGATTGAATAATGGTAAGGTATCTTCTCCTTCAGAACATGCTTTTTTTTGCAGTGTAGTTGAGACGATTTCTAATCATTCATCCTCTGCAATTGCAATCATTGTGACTACTCTTTTTTCTCCCTCTTTTACTCCCTGCCTGGGACCTTGTTACAACGTAAGGGAGTTCTCTGAGTATGATTCTATTTGATTCTGCTGAGTATTGATTACCCACCTGAACTGTGCTACTAAAAAAAGTTGGGACTGTTGAGTGATGAAGATAAATCATCTTGGAGACTAGAGATTAGTAGATGTCTCAGGACAAAATTTCCCGCCACCTTTGTCCAGTTGTGGCATAAATTAGTGAAAACACTTTTATAGCCAGCATTGATCATTGACCAAAGTTGATCCCGAGTCAGTTTTTATTCACTCATTCAACATTTATCGTGTTCCTACTAGGTGCTAGTTAAAAGTGCTGTCCCTAGAGTGGAAAGTCAACTGGGACTCACACAACTTCCCTTTTACTGTGGTCGTCACCCTTTTGAGCCCATTGTTCAAAAGTTTGACATGAACCGAATTGAGGGTTAATACAATATTGCTCATATTAAAGATTTTTTCCAAATTTAACCTTTTTGTATAAACATAAGAGATTATTTTTCTCAATATGACTTCTAGTCAAAGCCAGAAATCCTCTTGTTATAGTTCTCTTTCCAAAGCAGACCACACAAGGCCATGGCTAGTAAGATTTTTCTTGAGGCTTCCTATAGCTGAGAACTCTTCCTGTTCACAGATGCAGTGTTGTGAGAAAGAATCTATTTTCTCCATTACCAAGCTACTCCTATTTTGCTTTTAAGGAAGTTGCTTGCTATCTACAGCTGTTCAGCCTCCTGGACTTTCAATTTGTCTTCAGCACAACCAGCTTTTCAGTGTGAGCGTTAAGGTTTGAAGCAGACAGTCACCCCTCCCATGGAGAAGTCTGCTGCATATGATGTTCAAGTGGAGCTATCAGGGCCACTATACTGCATCTTATGCCAAATGTGCTCCTCAGCACTCCAAGGTTATGTGAATACGTGAAATAATTATTTTCAGATGTGACGTTACACTTAGCAATTTAGTAACATGAGAAAATATGGTTTAAAAGTCGTTTGTCTGAAAAGTAACACAGAATACAGTTGTGACAAATCTCACAAGCATTGAGACATAAACTCCATTGTGGAAATGTCAGAGTGATTCAGCTGAACCAATACTGTCATCAGTAGGATGGGGACCATGCTGTTTGAGCCAGGATATTTCTTAGGACACAGCCCCAATCCAGAAATGTGCCTTGCTTCTGGTCAAGTAGATGCTTTTTACCACTGAGCCACAACTATGATTCTCTGGATTCTTTGGTAGCTTAATATTTCTGTCTTTAAGTCATCTTCAAAATACAGATTTCTCCATTGTCCATAAGCTGACCACAGGACTGTAAAAGCCCTTAACTTTGGAAGGAAGGGGAGGAAATCAGTGTAAGAATATTTAATTGCTGCCAAAAACAAGACTGTTATAAAGTTTCTCCAACTTTATGTATTCTGTCTATTTATATCAAGTTATCTTCCAGTCAACATAGAAAAAGAAGAAATATGAATGGAGTTTTCTTTTACTCTGTGTTGATTCTTGTCATTCATGAAAGGGAAAATGATTATCTATTAGTCTTTAAATTTCTTCAGAAACATTAAAAGAAAATCACATAAAAGTGCATTTAGTGAATGTCTTATTCTACTTGACAATATTCAGATTACTGAATATTGCTGACTGCTTATCTTGTAAGACAAAATATTTTTATTTCCCAATATTGTTCATGTTGTCTCCAAAAGGATTATCTGCTAAGTTTTTGCTTTCAAATTCACATTTCTGGCTTTACCTTGCAGTCTTGCAATGCATAATTCAAAATGTCTGCAAGGGCAGGAAGTTTATTGTATTGTTTAACTCTCTGCTTTGAATTATAACTTTAAAAAAGAAAATGAGACACCCTGCCCCACCCCCACCCGAGGGACAGACTTTCCATGACAGAATAGTTTTAGACATCAGGAAGTTGCACAAGTCAGTCTGGAAAATGCAGGACCAAATAATTAGTGCTACCTAACAGAGCTTTGCTTTCATGGTTGATATTGCTTTTGTTAAGTGAACTACACATGAATAATAATTGCTCTACTTATTTTATACTTTCAAAATCAATACTTAATTTTCTTATTGACATTCTTTCTGAATGATTTTATTTAGGCATTGTAGAAACATAAGGGAAAATTGCAAAATCATTATATGGTGTAAGTTCTTGAGAAATCTAATTAAGCTTTTATTCTAATGAGTATGAGTAAGCTAGGCAAAGGACAATTGAATGAGCTGACATTTGTGCTGAAAAGCTAAAGTGACGTGCCCTGTCTAGGATATTCTGTTGCTTTATGTTTTACAAGGAAGAATTAGGATTTCATTTTTAAGTATTAACTTCCAGAAGACTTAAATTCCAAAATAATTTATGAGAGCAGAGAAATTGGTGGAATGATTCTATGATCCTATAGGTTCCTTGGTGCTGGCTCTAGAAAAACATTCATGGGGTAGAGAACAAGGTCAAAGCCTAGTTCCGTAAAGTTGCAGTCAGGTAATAAGCAGAAATCAGTCTCCACGTCCCTTTTGATTTTATTTGATCATTTCACCTAAAAGGCCTAGGCTGGCCTTGTGTTTTTCAGGTTATAGTGATTACACTATTGGGCCCAGTTGTTCAAGTGCACCATTCTTTCTCAGCAGATCCCATCATTTACACAAGGGTTCTCAAATGCTGTCTTTACAACAGGCAGCCAAGAGGAAGGGTTTGAAGGAACACTAGGTCCACTTGGTGATGGAGTCTGGGCAAAAATCAACTGTGTTTCAACAGCCAGTTGTTTACAAGGATCCTTATCTGCCTTATGACATCTTTATGGCCATGGGAAGGGAAGAATGCTCTCTGCCCAATTGGGGAAGTTTAGTTCTGCTTCACTTTCTTCTCTTCTGCCCCTGGAATGTAGGAGCAAGGCATTTGCTATCATATATTGTACATTTTCCTTTGGGATTTGTCATCAATATATCATACCATTTTAAAAGAATGACCTGACCTATCTAACCTTTGATTCATTACACGGAAAAGGAGGGAGAGAAAACTACCACGTTTGTGAAATAGTTTCTAATGCATTATGAATAAAAATAGCACATTATACAAATAAATTAAAATCTAATTATTTGTTAGAATTGGATCTAATTCCTTGAATTATTCAACAGAGCAAATGAGTAGGTTCAAGACTTTGCAATGGAGTGCTGTTGGGTAAATACATGGATAGTTTAGAAGCAATACTGGCTAAAGAAAAATAGAATGTAATTCTGTAAAATAATATGGAATTCGGTGCTACAAAGCAGGTAGAATCTATACTACGGTTCAGAATTAAAAGATCATTTCCTGGGTGTAGGGCGTGTTCAGAGAAGTCTTCCTGGAGTAGATAATATTTGAGCTGAATCCTGACAGGTTAGTAGAATTTAGCATGTGGAGACTGGGGCAGGGCATAGTAAGCGCAACACCCTTAGTAGGGAGACAAGTTAAAAAATGTAATATTGAAGGATACTGGCTTTTTCCTGTCATGAGTCACAAAATGCACTGGATGGATAAGTTAGCCCTCCTTAGGAGCCTGGCATTTTGCTAAAATAAGTATTTTACATGTACTATTTAATCTTTACAATAAACTAAACAGTAGGAATCTCTAGATAAAGAATCCAGTGCATCATGCAACTAGCATACAACAGAAGTTGAAATCAGAGACTGCAGCCTTGATGGCTAACCTGTTTCCTGAAGCTGGAGATGCTTGATACCACAGGCAAAGATGGACGTTTCATTTCGTAAGTGATGATCACTGGTGGATGTGTCTAACAAGTTGAGTCATGTGTTCTTTCTGTCTCATCTCAGCCTTCTGTTTGCACACATCCCCTCTTCAGTTCTGCCTTCACACTGTAGAGATGGCACATCTTTGGGGATTACAGATTTGATCATCAAATACAGTTGCTTATAACCTGACCATATAATCTCTGGAGGTTTACAGCCCACATTCCCATGGTGTGCAAGGCCTCACCAGTTTCTATAGCTTCATCTGGAACCACTTACATATTCTGAAATTGCCTTGTCTTCTGATTATTCTATTTTCTTAGGTCTGTTCCTCCTTCTGGATGACTCTTTCCCACCCCAGAACCCTCATCTCCACATACTCTTCTCATTTACTGTGAAATATTGAACTGCTTGCTAACCTTTGACTTTATACAAAATATGAAAACTATTTCCATACATGCAGTTTTGCACCAAATGGAATCCAATCGTTTATCATAGATACTACATATTCCATATTAAAATGGCTTTTGAAATTTATAATGTCATTTTTTTTCAAATTTCCTGTGTTATGTACAATCACTACCAGGTGTGTGCATGAGTCAGGAGAGGCTGGGTTAACTTGCAGTAACAATAGCCACAAAAATCTTACTATTACATAATAGAAAAAGACTTCTTTCACCTACATGTGGGTTGGGAGGAAGACTCTGCTTAGCATAGTTCCTTCTGAAGGAAGGTCCACTTGACAGGTTCTTCTGCAATCCCATGGTGAGAGAACATGGTGAGTCACACCCTGTTCTTGGCACTTCTGCCTGTTAGTGATGCACTCCACATGTGCACACATTTCACTGACCTCATGGCCTCTGTACATGTCAAGGAGAGAGAAAATTGCAACACTGTCATATGGCTGCAAGTGGGAGGAAAATGGAAATGGCCAGCAGTGTGGCCATATGTTACAGATCAGAGGCAGTGGGATAAGTCCTTTGAAATTTATGTTCATTAGTAGTTTATGAATATGTTGTTAAGTCTTGCAGTTTGGAAGTTAAGATTAAAAATACTTTAAGATGTGTGATTATATGTTTCTTTAAAACATCATTATCTCAGTTTAAGAGGCTGAATATCAAAGCACATGCTTAAACTTATAAGTGTAAGCATTTAGTGGACCAGGGCACAAAAGTGTGTATTAAAGTTGTCTTGTCCACCGACCATGTTGATGGCAGAGGGAGGGACACAGTACAAAGGCTGAGCTGTCCCTGGATAGAAATCCCGCTAAGGATCCTTTTTTGTGGTGAGATCACGATCGTTGCAATGATTCATCAGTCAGTGGTTATGAGCCGAGTTTGAGTGAGTCAAAATTCCACATTGACAAGCTCCTGTGTAGGTGTGCTGACTTTCATAAAACTCATCTGTTTGCCTTTGGTTTAGTTTTGTCCATACCAATCGCAGATTTTTATTTCCTTTTGTAAGAAGTTATACAGAAATTGACTTGAAGGACATTTAGTATAAGTGTAACTTTGGAGGGAAAATCTCATCTGTGAGCATTGTAAGCTGTGTCACTACACCCTTCACCCCTACCTTGATATAGGAGCTTGACTCTGTAGAGATCCGAAGATATGGATGAAAGGAGAAATTACAAACATAGTTATAGCACAATTACTTGCTGATGAAAGTCACTTAGGAAAATACCTTACTAGTTTTTAGAATGGGTAGTATGATCATATATACAGATATAAAATGAAGAAAGCTGAAAGAAGGATCTGATTGATCCAAAAAATTTGACCAATAGTTGTTTGTTCTTGTGTTCTTTTTTTATTGCATAACAAGAATATCTTCTTCCATTTTTCGTGTGTAAATTAAATATATCTGAGTGGGTACATTTGCTTCACAGTTATTATGCTAAAAATTATAGAGCTGCATTAGCATAAGTTCAACATTAAATATAGAAGCCATTAAAAACTCTATTCTATGAAAATGAAATTTCTTTTGAAAAGGAAAAATAGGTATTAATTGTTAGTCTGCTCTTTTCATTTAGAGTTTTGTGGGTTTTCTGAATATCATTTCTTTGCCTCTCAGAAAATTTGCCAAATTGTTCAAAATTCTCACTGATGTTTGCTCTTCCATATCTATTACAAGAACAACTAATTGTGTATGTGCTGGGTGTTATCTCCATTCGAGGGGGAGTCATTTGGTTACCTTCTTTGTGGCAATAGCAGAGAAGGATAAAGTGGAGAAGGATTTTACAGGGCTGGTTTATGTCATGGAAAGTTAGCACTACGTGAAAGCTCTAAATTACCAAGCACATGAAATCTCCTTCCTATTCTTGGCACATGAAGGAGTTTCCAAAGATGATAAGAGTACACAATTCCTTTACCCTCTATTGGATAGTCAGTCAGCAAATATTTATCAAGTACTTGTCAATGTACCTGTGGCTGAGTTTCCATTTCTCTTCTGCTTGCCTTATCCCTTCTCCTCTAGCTCCCAATGGGGGAGCAACCATGACTATCAGTTTTCCCTGTGTATTAAAACTGTCTTCCCGATAGTTAGCCTTCACAATATTCCCTTTTCCTTTTTGGCATGGAATACACATGACCAAAAAATAGGGATGCTTCTTAAACTCAGAAGCCCAGAAACAAACAAATAAACAAATTAGTTGTGCTGGGTTTTTTTTTTTTAATCAGTTCTTTTACTTTCTGAGAATGTGGACAACGAGGTATGTTTATTATTCTAACTACAAATCTGTTGGCTTTATCCATCAGTCACTATGTTTCCTATACAGAGCAGTTTACTTAAGATATTGACTTGACAATAACATTGTTGACATTTATAAGCTCAAAAGTTGCCTTGCAAGTTTTTGAAATTAAACATTAAAAGTATTGCTTCTCACTGATCATCCTAATTCAAGATGGAGCCTCAGTTCCTTTGTAGGTCAGGCGGTGGAAGAAGTGAAAGAAGGATGACAGTATGTACTTGGCGAATTAAAACCAAACTTGATTTCATCGAATGAAGAGGAAGAGTGAAGCAAGCTTAACTTGCCAACCTCAGAAACAGTGAGACGATGGAGAAAGAATAGAAGCAGGCAGCGTTCATTGTGAATTTTGGGTAAAACCAGAATAAATCTATTAAGGCATCCAGACAGGTTTGAGTCTAAGTGGATCAGTAAATTTTACTCTAGGAGATACCTAATGTCAAACCATAGGAAACATGTCATGCTCTAGCCAGCTCCCCCAAAACTCATCACTGCTGCTGGTAAAATGCCTCCAAAAGCAAATCAAGGAGGCAGAATTTGCACAAGTGTTCAGATTATAAAACAATAAAATGAGTAAGTTCTAGAACCTCATTTTTGTTGGACCCCACATCATCCTGCTTACATTAGAACCAACGGAAATGTAGAAGTGAAGCCGGGCATTAAATTGCCTCTCCACGCAAGAATAAGTGTTAACAGCTGGGCCTGGTGCTTTTTCTTCCTTGTCCTGGAAATATTTCACCAGGAGAAACTGACTACATACCTTGGGAAAAAATATTTCTCCATTGAATTCTGCAGGTCTGTGTACACCTCATATATTCCCCCTTTCCAGACTTAAATCATACAAGTAACTGTCAGATTTTTCCAAATAATTTGTTAATCTATAATCTGAGCGATTTTAGATTATAGACAAATTGTGAATGGTCATGTGGAATGAAGCCGGTTTTTAAAATGTGCCTGACAGGGTCTCTAACTCAGGCTTGGGATGCTTTTCCAGGTACTGGGAAATATGGAGGGATGAAATTCTTTAAAAGCAATATATAGATTTTGGAGAAGAGGACTATGGCTTCACTTTTAATTTCTCACTTATGGACAAATGCTGGCCTGCTGTGCTGTTTACCATTTCTCCCAGATGATTTTCGCATACCCAGTCCTTGGAGTATAGAGCCATTGCCCTGCACTCATTTTTTCCTTCCTGGAGGTATAAATAGACTGATGACGCCCTGTGATCTCTCCGTGTGTGCATCATTCATACCGTGCTTCTCCTTTCTAGGTCACAAAGCTTTTAAAAACTCAGCAGTAGCAGCATGTGAGAAGATGAGCACATGACTCCTCCCTCTCACCTCAGAGCTGGGCCTCTGATGGCACCCAGACAGCCAACTGAAAATGCACATATGACATTTGAGTGGTGCAAGAACAGCATCAGAGGGGAAAATAGACATTCTTACCAAATGACTTAAAAATAGCATCGTCCGCGTGTTCTACCCGTTCTCCCCACATGCCTGAAATGAAGCCCTTCCCATCTAAAGCTTAGCTAAGAAATTGTGTTTTGTGAGAATTTGAAGAGTCAGCCTTCCCCACTACAGAGGCCTTCTTTATGTCATCTTCCTATTCCTCCTTCCTCTCTGGTAAAATAAAATAAACACAGTCCTGCTTTCAGACTGTCACTTATTATTGAGGGCCTACTGCACAAGGAATGGTGTGTTGAGTGTTCTAGATGGAGTAAGGGTGAATCATGATTGCTCTGCTCTCTCCAGTTTTTCCATGATGCCTTGTAATCCATGATTTCTTATCCAACACTTCCACACAAGGCCGGTTCACAGAGGCAATCTTATGTTCAGGTGAGGCTGTGTGTTAGTTGGCTTTCCATTACTGTAACAAATACCTGAGATTTCTCAACTTAGAAAAGTTTCATTTGGGCTCACAGTTTTGGAGGTTCCAGTCCATGATTGCTTTTTGGGCCTGTGATGAAGTAGCTCATAAATGGTGGAAGTACACTGGGAGCAAAGCCACCTACCTCACACCTTAGGAACAGAAAGATGGTGAGGAAAAGACTGGGTGGGGGTCCCACATCCCTTCAGTGTCACATCCCCACTATCTAAGAACCTTCCACTAGGCCCTATCCTAAAAGCTCCGCCACCTCCCAATATTACTATCCTGGGGAGTAGGCCTTTATCACCTGAGCTTTTAGGGGTTGCTTAAGATCCAAACTATAGAAGGCTGGGATCAAGGTTAGTGAGGAGCAGAGCCAGCATTCTTGGGGTTGTTCAAGTTTGTGCTGTGGATCCCAGGTATATATCCCATTGTTCTCTTTTTGGTCTGTCTGTACTTGTTTTAGGAACTGTTAATTGTATGAGTAGATATTTATTGAGGGTCAACTATGTACCAGTCTCTGTCCTAAGCATTTTGAAATACTTGGTAACAGATAGATAAATATTCGGTTCATTTAAAATTATACCTGTAATCCCAATACTCAGGAGGCAGAGGCAGGAGGATGGTGAGTCCAAGACCAGCCTTGGCTATATAGCAAGATTCGATCTCATCCCTCCCCCCAAAAGACTGGACAAAGTGGTTCATTCTATAATCCCAGCTATATAGGAGAGTAGGCAGGAGGATTTTTGTTGGAAGCCTGCCCCAGGCAAAAAGTGCAATATCCTTGCTTAGAGAAGGCTTAGAAACTTTTCTCATACTGCACCCTATTTATTTCATCACCAAGGTGTTTATCTGTATTGCTTGTAATATCCTTTATGATAAATGGATGAACACATGTGAAGTGTTTCTCTGAGTTCTCTGAGCTGCACTAGGAAACGAACTGAACCCATGAGAGGGTCATGGGATCCTCTGACTAAAAAGCAGAAAATGTCAACTATGAAGTTCTGAATTCTATTACCACCACCCCAAAATAATTACATTCTAATAGATGATATGTCAGGTGGAATAGATGGTGTGAAGTAAAATAAAGCAGTTTGAACGCTATCTGCAAACACCCACAGGGCCGGTGGTGCTATCTTATGTGGGTTGGTGAGGGAAGATCAAACTGACAAAAAGCCAGTTGTATCTTAGGAAGAAGATAGTAAGGCATGAGGGTATCTGGGGAAAATACTTTCCAGATGAAAAATATAGCAAATGTAAATCTCACAGGTGAGAACACAGTGGAGCACAAAGAAGGGTGTTGTGACAAGAGTTGAGAGAGACCCCATATGGGACACCCCATGGAATCCCTTGAAGGATGTGAGTCTGACCAAGATGTGACATGATTGATTTAATCTTCCAAGGAGTCCGTGGTGTGTGGAGTACAGGAGGAGAAGCAAGGGAGCATGGCACAGGTCTGCTCTTGTGCTATCTAGATGACCCATAATGGGTGACTTAGAGGCAGTGTTGATGTGACAGCCGTGTATTCTAAAACAGAGCCAACTGAGTTTGCCAATTTTGTGATACGGTGAAATATATATTTAGTCTTAATCTTAGTTTTCTTTCACACAGCTTCTAAAACCTTCTGACTCTCTGAAGTGGTAGGAGTGTCATTATGTTAATGAGATGAGCTGGTGGTGCTTCATTAGTTTCAAGGAGGGGACTGGTCATCAGAAAGAGAAAGATGGAGCAGGATTTGGAGGCTGGGACTTTCAGCCTCAACCCTAGCCTCCAGGGAGGGCCAAAGAGCTGAAGGTTGAATTGAGCACCAATGACCAACCACTCGTACATAATAGTCTCCACAGAAACAGGGTTTGGAGAGTGACAGCTGAACACCCGCCAATGCTGGTCAGTGGCTCTCTTGAAGAAGGCTTGGAAGCTCCTTTTCCCATCCATCACCCTATGTTTATCTGTATTGTTTGTAATATCTTTTATGATAAACATATGTGAAGTGTTTCTCTGAGTTCTTTAATCAGCACTGGAAAATTCATCGAACCTAAGTAGGGGTATCATGGGAACCTTGATTTATAGCTGGTTGGTCAGAAGTGAAGACTATAACCTAAGGCTTGCACCTGGTGTGAGAAGCCGGGGGACTGTCTTGTGGAACTGAATACCCATACTGTGGACTCTGCTGATGTCTCCAGGTAGATAGTGCCAGAATTGAACTGAAGTGGAAGAAACCCAGCTGGTGTCAGCTGGAAAACTGGTGTTGCAGGTATGCAGTGTGGGAGTAGGAAGAATGTGTTTGCATTTCCTACATCCTCTTTTTTTTTTTCTTTTATTATTCATATGTGCATACAAGGCTTGGGTCATTTCACCCCCCTGCCCCCACCCCCTCCCTTACCACCCACTCTGCCCCCTCCCTCTCCCCCTCACCCCCTCAATACCCAGCAGAAACTATTTTGCCCTTATTTCTAATTTTGTTGTAGAGAGAGTATAAGCAATAATAGGAAGGAACAAGGGTTTTTGCTGGTTGAGATAAGGATAGCTATACAGGGCATTGACTCACATTGATTTCCTGTGTGTGTGTGTTACCTTCTAGGTTAATTCTTTTTGATCTAACCTTTTCTCTAGTTCCTGGTCCCCTTTTCCTATTGGCCTCAGTTGCTTTTAAGGTATCTGCTTTAGTTTCTCTGCGTTGAGGGCAACAAATGCTAGCTAATTTTTTTAGGTGTCTTACCTATCCTCACCCCTCCCTTGTGTGCTCTCACTTTTATCATGTGCTCAAAGTCCAATCCCCTTGTTGTGTTTGCCCTTGATCTAATGTCCACATATGAGGGAGAACATACGATTTTTGGTCTTTTGGGCCAGGCTAACCTCACTCAGAATGATGTTCTCCAATTCCATCCATTTACCAGCGAATGATAACATTTTGTTCTTCTTCATGGCTGCATAAAATTCCATTGTGTATAGATACCACATTTTCATAATCCATTCATCAGTGGTGGGGCATCTTGGCTGTTTCCATAACTTGGCTATTGTGAATAGTGCCGCGATAAACATGGGTGTGCAGGTGCCTCTGGAGTAACCTGTGTCACAGTCTTTTTAAATTCCTACATCCTCTTACGCTAAAAGATTTGAGTTCTAAGAACCTGCATGCAGGGACCTGTCATTTACTGAGGTGGGAAGATGTAGGGAGGAACCAGAAGCAATATATTAAAACTATTGGTAATAGTATTAAGGTCATCGGTTCTAGAACTATGGTCATTCTTCCAATATGAACAGTGGATTCCATTTAAGCAAAACCATGAAATAAATGTGCTGAAGAGGACAATATTGTAACCTATGAAAATTTTAAAGTAAGTATTTCTTTTTCTGGCATTACTGGCATTTGGACTCGGGACTTTAGTGTTTGTGAGGCAGGTACTCTACCACTTGAGCCATGCCTCCAGCCCTTTTTGTTCTGGTTATTTTGGAGAAAGGGTCTTACCTTTTTTCAGGCTTACCTAGACCACAATCCTCCTATTTTACACCTCCACATAGCTTGAGATGACAGATGTGTGCCACAACACCCAGCTCTCCCTCTCCCCCACCACACACACAGAGTGAGATGGGGTCTCAAAATGTTTTGCCTAAGCCATCCTGGAACTGTGATCCTCCCAATATCACCAATCTCAGCCTCCCAAGTAGCTGGGATTATAGGCATGAGCCACTGGTGCCTGGCTTAAAGTGATTCTTTTACTTTTGTTGAAGGACTTTCCTGAGTCAAGACATTTTAACATTATGCCTTGATTCCCCCAACCTAAGTGGTTTTAAATCCTTTTCCTGAAGGAGGATATAAATGCAGGTACGTACCCAAACGATTTTTAGTATCACTAGTACTGTTGTCTTACAACTACATTGAAAACATTTTCCAATGAAAGGTAATCCTCATTACATTTTTGAAAGACTGACACAAATGTTTATCTCCATGCATTTAACAAATGTTCTTTGGTGACAAGATTCAATTGCTTTTCTGTGAGAGGAATTTACTTTGGTTCCCTGCTTCCTCCATTAAGGCTCATTGTCCTTCTGACCATGTTTTTATCACCTGCTGAACTGCTCAAGTATGTTCTTCTTTATAACGGCAATGCTCTAGTTAAGAAGCTTCATTTATAGTATAGCAGCACATGTGATTTAGCCCTTCCAATATTGCATTTTATAAAGGGACAGTCCAGATCCAACTAGTAAAACAAATTTCTCATCTAAGGCCTGTGGGAGGGGAAAATGGAAAGGAGCCATCTTTTCTCCTAGCCATTCCTCCCTTTGCATAAGCAATAATTAGTATCATTCCATTCCTTTTCAATATTAGATAACCCTTAATTCATTTTATAGTTGCATTAGAAAATAAAATTTTATAAAATAGAATACAGGTGAACATTTCGCCACATTTTCCAACAACAGGGTTTGTTTCATTTGTAAACATTGTGATATTTTGCTCTTGCTTTTATTGAGCTTGAGGCTTTCCCTTGGTTTGTTTACTCATTTAGCAACTATAGATTGAGTGCCTGCTAGAAGTAACAAGTTGCCAAATGTTGTGACTTTTGTGTCAAATACTAGGGACACAACAGTGAATGAGACCTAGCCCCTGCTATGTGGGGACCAATAACCAGGGGCACAAATTGGCCCTTCTTCTACCTTTTGGAATTCTAATTTTTAGTGGCAGAGAAGGTAGTGTCCTCGTCTTAATACCTTTACTCAACCAAGTAAAAATAAATTTCCACATATTTCTGTTGAGCCAGCTGGACACCAATATGCATTGAGTTGTGTTTAAAATGGAAAAGTCCTTCAGTTTGAGGCGGTCATGTATTTTAAAAAGTGCGAAATGGATTTGCACAATATTACAAAAGTTCTAAAAGTTGGATCCTTAAAATGGTGCACAAACCTTTACATAGTGTTTCACTATTTGACAGAACGCTATCCAAATGTAAAATTGGATAAGCTTTGAAGTTCACCTTGTCTCCAACAATGTAACTACCACCTAAAATTTGTACTCTGGGATAGCAAAAATGTTTTATGCATCTGTAATCATATTTTGAGGAGCATATCACTTATGGGGTTTTGTTACAAGTAAAGATGCTTATCTGAATTTTGAGCTACTGACTTTTCATTAGGGGTAAGGTAAGAAGTATCCCATAACGGCCATTGGTGCCAATACTGATGGTTTAAATGAGTACATGAGAACAGCCTTCTAACTATCAGAGAACACATTCAAGACAGGAAAGGGTTGTTTTTATTTTGTTCTTTGTGATGCTAGAGGTGGACCCTAGGGCCTGGTGCGTGCTAGGTAAGTGCCCTACCACTGAGCTACATCCTCAGCCTGGAAAGAGTTTTTAACTGAGTTGAGTCAATGTGAAGGATGAGCAATTAGAAAGCCCAGTTGCTTATAGGAAAGTGTGAACACATTTCACTTTACAAAGCTTGCTGTTTAAATCTAGTATACGCAGAGAAACTAAAGCAGATACCTTAAAAGCAACTGAGGCCAATAGGAAAAGGGGAACAGGTACTAGAGAAAAGGTGAGATCAAAAAGAATTAACCTAGAAGGTAACACCCACGCACAGGAAATCAATGTGAGTCAATGCCCTGTATAGCTATCCTTATCTCAACCAGCAAAAACCCTTGTTCCTTCCTATTATTGCTTATACTCTCTCTACAACAAAATTAGAAATAAGGGCAAAATAGTTTCTGCTGGGTATTGAGGGGGTGAGGGGGAGAGGGAGGGGGCAGAGTGGGTGGTAAGGGAGGGGGTGGGGGTAGGGGGGAGAAATGAACCAAGCCTTGTATGGACATATGAATAATAAAAGAAAAATGAAAAAAAAAAATAAATAAATCTAGTATTTACTTTTTTTGGAGACAAGGTCATGCTGGCCTTGTATAGGATCCTCCTGCCTCAGTCTCCCCAGCTCCGTGGGACTACAGGAGTGAACCACCACACCCAGTAAATGTTTTCCTTTTAATCAGGTCAGATGTGTCGCAAAATTCCATTGTTTGTAAGTACATTTTAAGAGAGAAGAAGAAGTATATCTGTAGGGATGAGAAGTCATTATAAAATGTCAGGTATTTTAAAATGTGATTTAAATGTCCAAACCTAGAAAATTTCAGTCCTCAGTTTAGTAACATTTCTTCTAAGCACTGTTCAGTGGTCCTGGATTGCCCTGTTATTTCTTTATGTATTTTGTGGGAGAAAGGGCCAGCGAGGTTTTTGAACATAAGAGGGATGCCAAAGTGAAAGAAGGTTTATCTTGCTCCCTTTAATTCCACCATGTTACATAGGACCCATGGTCTAGGACAATTTTTTCGTATGGAGAAGAGAATTCTGACTTCTTTTGGAAACAGCCAAATTTTAGATTCATTTAGAAATGTGTGTATTATAATAAGGCAGCATTTGAACATAACACACAGTGGTTGCGTGTGTGCATTGCATACCTCTGTATGCTCACTCACACTGCATTTCTTCCTGCTCCATTGCTTACTCCTATCTCCCTGGGCCCTTCTTCTGCTCCATCTGCCTGGGGCCTGAGCAATCTTGTCTCTCTTGTCACCTGACCAAACTGCGCAGTTTAGCTGTTACTTCCTCTTGGAATGCTTCCCTGAACAAGGCTTTCCACATTCCCAAACCCGAGTTAAACATTAGCACTTCTGAATCATGGTGCTCCCTGAGCTTGGCAGACCAGCTCTCTTGACTGATGAAATAGACCGAGTGGTGCAAAGACAAGAATGATGTCCTACTCGTTCAATGTTTTCTTCTTTGTCCCTAATTTTTTTTTTTTTTTTGCTAGTTGAGATAAGGATAGCTATACAGGGAATTTACTCGCATTGTTTTCCTATACATATGTGTTACATTCTAAATTAATTCTTCTCGAACTAACCTTTTCTGTAGTTCCTGGTCCCCTTCTCCTATTGGACTCTGTTGCTTTAGTTTCTGCATTAGTTCCTTTGCACTGAGGACATCAAATGCTATCTTGGTTTTTGTTTTTGGATTTCTTGCCTTTGTCCCTAATTTAATGTCTGGAACATAGACAAGTGCCTGATTTGTACAACTGAAACAAAACTATTTATTTTAATTCAGAAATGAATTGTTTTTAATATGTAATCCCCTCTTTCCTTATTATCAATAGTGGACCTCAACTCTCCTTTGATATCTACTCTTCCTGACTTACTCATTAAATCTTTCACCAAGTTTGGACAATTTTTCTATGCAGTGTGTCTCTAAATGATCACCCCCTTCTCATTGTTCTAAGTAAAGTCCTTTTGAAATTTTTCTGTTTGCAGAGTAAGTCTGGGAAATGCTTCTTTTTAAGCAGTTAATGGTTTATAGTTAATGGTTATAGTCATAGGCCTTGTCCAAACTTTTAAACCAGGAGCATGGTAAATTTTGATGGGAGGAATATAAGGCAGAGCCTCCCCCTGCTTGATCAGAAAACCTTTATATTCATCTCAGAGCATCTTGGTGGTTCATGACCTGCAGAACCCACCAGGGGAAATGCTAATTGCTCATCCTGAGGCTTTAACTTAATGACACACATCAGCTTTGACATCAAACATTAAAAACGAAGCCTGCCAGCCCTTGACCCAATGACCTCTGACTCTTTTCTTCTCTTGGAAGTTTGTGTCACTTGTCACTTTATTTCGATAAGGTGTACCTCCACCCCACTCCCATCCAGGAAGTACACACCTTGTTTACCTTCTAAAAACACTGTCATTTCTCCTCACAGGCTGGTTCTGTCTTCTTCCCTTGAGGCTGTCCTGGTAAGATTTTAAAGAGGTGACAGGATCTGCCTTCAGACTGAAACCTTCAGAAAGAATACTATGCTACTCTTATTTAATGGCTGGCTTCAGTCAGCAGGTCAGGGATGTAAAAAGCAGCATTCTGTAAGTTGGGTGACTTTTATCTCCCCATTCTTGGCATAGTGCTTTAGGATGCAAATTTGCTATTATTTATAGATCTCTGTATCCACCATCTTCCCTCCTTTGCTGAGGTGAAGTTATCTAGGAAGCAACAGTGGGAGAGGGAAGGGTTTGTAATAGTACCTAAGAATTAAGTATACTAAACCAGATGTCAGAAGGGAAAGCCTCTACAAAGTTAGATGTGTTTGCGTCCTTGTTTTGCATCTAACTAGGGATCGTATTCAGGAAACAATGTTGTTGACATGTTAATTGCCCTATTATACTTTTCCAATTGCTCAGGGCACAGTTTGGGATTTACCATTCCCAGTTGTATTGCCCTCATCTCCCACTTTTGATTCTATTACACCCAACCTCAAAGGAAGCTTAAGTCTCACCACTTTTTACCTCCTACACAGTTAACATTCTGGTCTCTGCCAGGACTGCCATTTGTTGCCTCAATTATTGTCTTGGGCTTCAAGAAGGCTTCCTGCTTCCACTCTTGCTTCTTATAGTGTATTCATCATACAGTGACAGAACTAATCCTTTGAAAGGTGACTCTGGTTGTGTCATTTCCCTGCAATCTTGTGATGGTGCCACCTCTCGTTCAGAATAAAATTCACCATTCTTAACACAATCAGTGAGCTCTGGCATGACCTGTCCTAGCTTTGACCTCATCTTCTAACACTTTCCCCATCATTCATTGCAATCAGATCAGCTCATTGCTCCTGTTTGAACCTGCTAAGATGTCCTTACCTTCAGGTGTTTACATTTGTGAATTCCTATCAACATCCACATGGCATAGTTTTTTCATTTCCTTCCAGTCTCTGTTCCAGTTTTCCTTATCAACAGTATCTTCCCTAGATTACCTTATTAAAAGCAATTTGTACACATTTTCTATGTTATCCATATTTCCACCTTACATAGTTTATTTCCTTATTCTCTGTGTTTTCTGCATAGAACATAAGCTCGGTAAGAGGAGGAGTTTGTTTGCCTTATTCATTTCTAAGAACAGCGCACGTAGCAGTGTTCCTAAAACATAGTAGGCATGCAACAGACGTTTGCGAGATCAAAGAACACATGAGCAAGCCTTCTTGTTGGTTGTAGCACTCAATAGTTAGCAAGAAAACCTAGTTGTTTTCAATAAATCCCTATTACAACTGTATGTCTATGCTAATACCAATAAGCTATAAAATTATAAGCATATAGAACAGTATCTTATTAGCTGCAGCTCTCTCTTTTGTTCTTTTTTAGCACGAGGCAGGCAAGTATTTAAAAATGTTGAGCAAAGTACAAAGAGTAGGAAAGTGGAAAATCTACTCGGAATCTCCCCTCAAATCTGCCCATACTGGTTTTAGGGATGGTAACTGTGTTCTAGCTGATGCTTTGCTATGTCAAAAGATCACAAATCCTGAAATGTTTCCATCAGTGAAATGAAAGTGGCATTTGACCACAAAAATGATATTTTCCTTGATAAAAAATTATGTGAAGGAAAATAATAAGTAATATGGGCTAAAAATTAACTGCCCATTCAAACATTTATATTCAAGACATCTTGATAAACTTGGAGGTTCCCCTGTAATTGGGTGATCCCCGTCACCAGCCGTCTCCAACAGAGTGCATGTGTCTCAGAACAGAGAGAATTAAAGGCATTTACTAGGTTCTACCTCCAGTAGGTTTGCCAAGTAACAGAAATAAGTCATAAAAAGTTGACAGAAATTCAGAGGCAGGGGGAGGTAGTATGTTCTTGGGAATTAATATGACTATGTACTATATCATGACATAAAAGAAGAGACTACATACACAAGTTTGGGGAAGATTTAATAAAGTAAGTATTCACATTTCACATTTGAACTTGAAGATTTAATAAAATAAGCATTAATATTTTACATTTGAATCAAAGTGTTTATGTCTTTAAGGTGACCTCTTAGGAAATTATGCTTCCCAAATGTTGGCAAAATCATGCATTTCTGTGGGCATGGACCGATACTCATATATTATAAATTGATAGCTACAACTAATTCATAGTAACAAGTCACAATTGGAGTGATTCAAAACAACCAACTCAGGACAAGACTGTAGATATTTTTATTATAAAGAATTTTTACCAAAACTTTAACTGGAAATACTATTAGTTATATTTGTGCCTGTAGGTGTAGTAGTCAAGCATTGAGTGGTAGATGAATAACTAGTGATTTGATTGTTCAATTTGCTAATTTCTAATAATTTTAGTAGTCCTTTGTAGCTCCCTTTCTTCATAGGGTAGCACTGAATCACAGGTAAAAAGAACCAAAGTTGCAGACCTGCCCACAAGAGTCAAGTAAAAGGTTTATGCTTCTGGGTGAGTTTTCAGCTGAGAACAATTCTGAGCACTGTTTTCTCTCAGACTGAACATGGGGATATTTTGTCAACTAGCCTTAATTTTTGCTTTGTCCTCCATTGGTTTGAGTTATGCCAAAGTCTCCTTCCCAGGAAATTCTTTTAATCTTCTTTTATACAAGGCTAATAAATCACTTCATTCCCAGGGATGCATCTATTTCTAACAAGAAACATAAAACCAGCCTGGAAATTTGCTCAGAGATAGAATTTGCAGCAAAATCTGAGAAAGGAGGTTGATTGGAGAAACAACTCTTGTCCTAATATGGAGGGTACTACAGAGAAAGTTTTCTGTTTTGTAATGATAAGCAGGGAAAGGTTTTTATTCATTTTGTTTTTAATGTATTTAGGGCTTGAATTTCTATAGGACTGCCTACAGTACTGTACATGTAGTCACTCACCTACAGGTAACAGAGGGCATCCATGAATTAAGATGTGTTTGCCTTTGTGTGTGTTTGTCATACATGTGTGTGACATAGGGAAAACTATGTGTACAATACTGCCTTAACTCATGCAATTTGTTTTATTCTTTTATGCAACATTTGAATGGAATTCTAGATTTACATTATATATATATATGTATGTTTGTCTTACGTAAGTGGTCTATTCACGTGTTCCCCAAATGCCCAACTAAAAGGAAAGGATATAATGTCTCTAGCAAAGCTATCATAAGTATTAACTTACTTCTTTCAGGTTACATGTCAGAACATTTTCTTATCAGAGTTATTATATCTGTTAAAAAATAACTTGCAATACAATTAAATTTGTCATGAGTGTTTTATGACAATGCTGTAAACCTTTTAAAGGTTGTCTAAAATATGGCCTGATTAAATTAACAAACATGTCAGATAAATTACTATTTACAAGGCTCATTTTGTTTTTTCTGAAATTGCTACATCTCAGGCCTCGTTTACTCTGTTGTTTTTCACAGTGTTCTTTAAATAGTTAGATGTTATGATTATTCTAGTCATTTCTTAGATGTTACCTAGCAGGGATGATCTTTGACGTCCCCTTCCTCAAAGCACATTTCCAGACTTTTTCTTTCTGCATTTCAGGAACTTGGATTGGTATTTTTTTGGGGGTAATGTTACTGGGGTTTGGCCTTAGGGCCTTACCTCCTGCTTGCTAGGTAGGCATTTTACCATTTGAACCATGTCCCTGGCTCTTAGATTCTTTAATATGCTTCCAAGAGTTCAACTTTCCGTACGTGTGCATCTTCACATGTTGTGTTTACCATTTCTAAACCACTGAGCTGTGCCGCCTGTCACATCATGAAAGCACAAGGGCACTGCTTGCTGACTTTGTCAAGGTCATCAATGTTTCCCCGAGAGCACTGATTGCCTAATGTGTGCAGATCCTGCCTGCTGGTTCCATCGCTGTGTAATGTAGTGTTGAATTGTCCACCATTATTTCCATTGTTTTTTCAGAAAATAGCACTCTTACTTATCCTAGATTTTATTGAGTTCTATGAATATGAATTTCCAGAAAACTGTATCAGGTTGGATATGGGATCTGGGTTTCAGTGTAGAAAAGGCCTCTGGTCGCTAGCCTTTTCCCACCTGCTCTCTAATGTGCCTTTAGAAATACAGGAAGAGATGTGCCCAGAAAACTAAGGTTTTTTTTTTTTTTCTCCACGTGCCTATCACGTGAATCTAGAATTTTCACCACCACAGGCAGATAGAACTGGAAGAAAACTGTCTCCAGTCCCTAGTTTTGCTCTAAGCGTTTAAAAGTAAATAGGAACACAATCTGTACTTCTTAAAATTGAGAAAGAGGAATAATCCAGTAAAATGCAGACACAGGTTAGGATGCCATCCATCTGTCCATCCTTGGTGTGCATGCAGCCTTTTAAGGCCATCAAAACGTTGCGTACCACTATGGTAATGTTTATAGATTGGTTCACGGTGGTTGAAGAATGCTGTGGGAAAATCATCATGATTTTTAAAAAGTCATATATGAGAGAATACACGTGTAAATGAAAGTGCTTAGTAATAAAGGTGAGGAAATATGTCGCATGTTTAGAGTATTACATTGTCAGATTGGGAAGTTAGACTTGACATTTTCTCCCCCCACAAGTCAACGTTTCTTTGTACTTCTTAAAATTTTGATGCTAAGCATTCACTATTTGGAATTTTGTGGCATTGAGTACATATGAAATTGCTACTTCAAAGAAACGGTGGAAAGGACAAAGACACTTCATTGTTAGCATCTGTAATTTCATTTAAAATTCTCAACAATCCTGTCATGAAAACTTTTATCAATACTATGCAGTTGTAAAGAGGTCAGGCTAGGGAACTTCTGTAATCTGACTTCTTTACTATACTTTGTTACAAAGAAGAAATTATTCTGATGGGGACCTTCACAGAGAGAAAATATCCTAATAAAATACAATAAACCAAATAAAATATATAATAGAATACTTGTAATAGTAAATTAATAAATACAATTCCTTATTTAAAATCACAAGTAAAATATTTATGATAAAATAAAATATCCTAATAAAATAGAGCAAAAATTTTTAAATGTTTTTGAAGCTACTAGAATAATTTCTGATTTTTAAAGTCTACATGTACATTTTTTAAGTTTTTATTTTATTAAAAGTCATTACTGAGAAAATAGGAAAAATACAGTGATATTTAAAGAAAAATGTGTAAGTTGACATCAAGGCTGTTGATTTGACAGTTGTTTAAGATTTTACAATGTTATTTGTATTTGCATGTGTTTCTGTATTTTTAATCATGTATATTCAAAGGTTTTGCAGTGTTAACTTGAACTATTCAAAACTCTAATTTTTTTTCTCTGGTACTGGGTATGGAACCCAGGATTTTACACATACAAGGCAAGTGTTCTATCACTTGAATCTTGACCCTAGCCCTTTTACTTTGTACTCTGTTTTTGAGACAGGATCTTGTTTAACTTTGCCTAGGAATAGTGACCCTCCCGAGTAGCTGGGCCTGCAGACATGGGTTTTCCCACCTGGTAAAAACTTTTCAATTTAATGCCAGTAATGATAGGAAGAGAAATTAGTTTCAAGTTATTCTGCTTTTGCAGTCTATCAGTAGTGCCCACTCAGAAAGTCAGAAGCCACTGTGATAGAAGCAGTAGGGATCCAATGGAAGAAATCAGTGACAAAAGTAAGGGAAGGATGGAGGTGGACAAAGGAGAAAGGGTTGTCACACAAAGATCTGAAAGCCATTGCCTCTCAGGGCTGGATGCCCCAACCTGGCATCTGATGCTAAATTGCCTGGAGTGAAGCTGCTGCTTCTGCTGCTACTCTTTCAGCAGCCCTGGGCTCCTGCAGAGACAACGCTACTAATGTTTCTGAAAGCAGGAGGCCAGATGCCTGAGTTATTAGCAGTCCTTCTCATTAGTCTTCTGTACTGTTGCCTCTGCTGGAAGAAGAAGAAGAAAAAAAAATGAAATGAAAGAAGAATAAGGTGTCCCTTTCTTCTATCTTTGGCCCTTAACCAATGCCTCCCTTTGCCAAAATCCTGACAGGAAGCCAGCTGACCAAAGATTAAGAATATAGTTTATGGTCTTCTAGACAGCTTTGGACCAGGAAGATTAGGATAAGTTGAGAATCAATAGACCAATCTGCGTGCATTTTTTTGTTATTTATTTTATCCTTTGATACTACTTGTTTTAATAACCTACCTGCAAGTAAATAATCCGTAGTAAGGGAAGTTTACTTTCTGGAAGCAAATCTATACCTTTAAAAAAGCACAATATTATTAAGAAGTGAATTGTGGAGAAATTGGACGGTAGTGAGAAAACACCATAAATACAGTATCTAAGAGGAATATAACATCAAAATTAAAATGCTGATAAATTAGATCTTTAGATTTTGTAGTGACATAAAAATGTTTATGTGATTGACATGGTAAAATTCACATAGCTAATTAGTTGGAACAAAGACAATATCTTATTCATATGGAAAATAATTTCACTATCCTTCTAAGGAATCTTAGCCACACCTCTTTAAAATGTTTGCTGTTTGAAAAAATGGCCTCAGCTCAATTATTTAATTTTTTTTCAGTCTCTTCTTTTTTTCATATCATATTGTTGTACTGGGGGTACACTGAGACATTTATAAAAGTTCTTACAATATGTCATAATTAAATTCACCCCTCCATCATTCTCCTTTATCCCCACTCCCCCCATTCCTGGAATCATTTCAACAGGTCTCATTTTTCCATTTTCATGCATGAGTACATAGTATTTCCACTACATTCACCTCCTGCACCCTTTCCTTATATTCTCCCCCCATCCATTGGTGCCAACCTCCAGACAGGACCTGTTTTATTTTCATGTTCTCCGTTTTTGGAAAAAGGTATTTTTGTTTGTGTAAGATAGTTTTGCAGGGAATTTCCTTATGTCATTTCCATGTATACATGAATTATAACCCAAATTGGTTCATTCTTCTATTTTTCTCCTTCTTCTCTAGGTCCCTTTCTTATAGTGATTTCTGCAGGTTTACAAATTCTATATTCATTCTTGTATAGAAAGTACATCATCCATAATCAACTTCTTAACTTCCTTTTTTTACCTTCCCTCTCTCATATGTGACCTCCCCTTTGCAGGACCTGTTTTTCATAATACTGTTCTATTTGTATTGGGTCTGTATTCCACGTATGAGAGAATATATGTGGCCTTTGGCTTTCTGAGCCTGGCTAACCTCATTAAAGATGATGTTCTCCAGTTCCATCTGTTTACCTGTGAATGACAAAATTTCATTCTTCACTGTGGCTGAATAAAATTCCACTGTGTATAAATACCACATTTCCTTAATCCATTCATCAGTTGTGGGGCATCCTGGCTGTTTCCATAGCCTAACTGTTGTGAATAGTCCTGCAATAAACATGGATGTGCAGGTGCCTTTGTAGTAACCTGAGTCACACTCCTTTGGGTATATCCTTAGGAGCAGTATTGTTGGATCAAATGGCAGTTCTATTTTTCAGTTTTTGAGAAGCCTCCATACTGTTTTCCATAGTAGTTGTATTAGCTTATGTTCCTACCAGCAGTGTATGAAGGTTCCTTTTTCCCTGCATCCTTGCCAACACTTGTTGTTGTTTGTGTTCTTGAAGATAGCCATCAAACAAGAGTGAAGTGGAATCTTAAGGTGGTTTTGATTTGCATTTCCTTTAGGGCCAGGGATGGTGAGGTTTCTTCATGTGTTTTTTGGCCATTTGGACTTCTTCCTTTGAAAAAGCTCTGTTCAGTTCATTTGCCCATTTCTTCATTGGATCATTGATTTTTTTGAGAGTTTAGTTTTTGAGCTCCCTGTATATTCTGGATATTAATCTCTTATCAGATAAATAGCTGGCAAAGATTTTTTTTCCATTGTGTGGGCTGCCTTTTCAATCTGGTGACTATTTCTTTTGTTGTACAGAAGCTGTTTAATTTCATGTAGTTTTATTCGTCAATCCTTTCTCTTAGTTGCTGAACCATTTCAGTTCTATTTAGGAAGTTACTAGCATGCCTATAAGTTCCAGTGTATTCCCTGCTCTTTCCTGCACTATCTTCAATGTTGTAGGTCTGATATTAAGGTCTTTGATCCACTTTGAGTTGATACTTGTGCAAGGTGAAAGACATGGGTCTAGTGTCAGTTTTCTGCAGTCAGATATCCAGTTATCCCAGCAACATTTGTTGAGGAGGCTGTCTTTTCTCCATCATATGATTTTGGCACCTTTGTCAAAGATTAGGTGGGCTTAGCTACATGAGTTCATATCAGTGTCCTCTATTCTGTTCCATTGGTCTTCGTCTCTGTTTTTGGGTCAGTACCACACTGTTTTTATTGGTATGTCAGTCCAATTACTTTACACACTGTTGTTTATGGGATTAAGTAGAGAAGTGGGTTCTCTTCCCTGTTTTCAGCTCACTGCTCCCTTTGCAGAGTCAAACAGTACCCTCCCTCAGATTACCAATGAATGAAAGTCATTCTGTTTTTGGGTTCATCACTATCATTCTTATAAAATACAACTTTTCAGAAGTGTGTGCCTAGTTTAATATAGAGGATTTCTTGAAGTGTGGAATCCTTATCAGTGGTGGCACAAAACATTATTATATATGTAACCAGAAATTCTTACAGGTAACATGTGTTTACTACTTGCTTTTCAGTCCTTCTCTAATCTTTTTAATTAAAGTCAGATTGGTAGAACCGAATTTAGTGCTAACACCCTTCCAAAACTTACTGATCACTCTTCGTACAAAGATAGCAGGTCTCATACTTGGCTTAGACTTTGTAAGGCAATGGTCTTGCTAGAATTTAATGACATTGCAAAGTTTCTCATAGAATTTAGTTTTATGGCCACTTTCTACTTTCATAAAGCATTACTGAATTTCCACTTAAGTAGTCATATAAAGCTTAAAAACTAAACTCAATAGAAAATTCCAATTAAAAAAACTTAAGTGGGTGGTTTATCCATATTGTGTTAAAAATTAAATAATTGAAATTTTGGGAACAGTGGAATGTAGTACACTTACTCCCTTTCTAGTTACTTCTACATAGAGCAATAAAACAGGATGATAGACATATCTTGAGTAGTTAGATTTAAGAAAATCATTTTTGTGTTTTTCTTCCTTTTATAATCCAGATTAAACTTTGTCCTCCACCCAATAAATGAAAGGAATGATAATGATAATTAGTTATTGATTTTTTTAAAAACCACTATTCTGATCAAATGAACTTCCAGCAAATGTTCATGAGTTATGATCAGATGATTGACTGAATACACAAAGAGAGATGCAAGTCAAAATGTCAATTTACAAGTCTATAGTCTTGTTCTAAAAATGCATGATTATTTCTCTACAGTATGTAGATAAATTTATGTACGTATAGGAGGTAAATAATATGTGTGTATCAGAAGATTGTGAATATAGCAATTATCCAGGGACTCAAAGGAAAGACAGGAAAGGAGACGAATTTTGTGCCCTGCCTCCTCAGGGGTTCTCTGCTCTGTTTTTAGGTATTGCTGGTACTGCTAAGGGAGGGCTATCACCAGTCTTGGATCTCACCCATAAACTGTAATCTTAGGAAGGAAATATACTAACGTGTTATTGACATTGACCAGTGCATAGCTTCAGAATTTCCAAATCAATTTTGTACATCGGGAAGATTAAACAAGTAATTGGTGGTTTATGAAGGACAGGGTTATAATTCTCCTGACAGAATGAATCTTTCTCTTCAGAATTGCTTTGTACAGATTTTTCTTTTCTTTCATCCACTTTTAACTTTAGTTTCATTTGTTTGGATTCTTTTAAATGTTGATTTCTTTTTTTCTCTTATTAGAAATTGTGGTATATTTTCAATTCTTGATAGTTTCAGTATTTTCCCAGAGGATTTTGAAATATTTTATTTCCTAATTGTAAAGTTAATGCATATGTACTATTTACTCACTGAGGAAAATGCGCAAAAGCATCAAGAAAGGATGAGATATCAGGCTTCATTCTAGCACAAGGCTCGGCACGGTTGGTGTGCACCATGTGTGTGTAT